>NW_007251502.1:5028-6262 GCF_000164805.1 Carlito syrichta
ATTTTATAGTTACAAAAACTCAATTCAAATAATGAGCTATTTGTTGAGAAACTCTTGTTTGAGATCTACTCAATTGCGATGGTTCTTCTGTTGAAATTGCACATGATGATTAAAGTGTTTTCCCTTTTCTCCAGTTGTCAAATCAATTGATTGATTTTAGTTGGGTAAATCAAGATTGGAAGCTGTAGAAGTGGCCCTGAAGCAGAAAGGAGGAAGGGACCTGGCTCAGAGGTCTATTTGTCTTGTTTCTGTATTCTTCTGCTTTCAGATGTCTCAACCTGTCATACTGGCTGGAATGCAGTGGCATGATCATAGCTCTCTATTGTCTTAAACCTGCCTAGGCTCAAGTGAACTTCCCATCATGGTCTCTCAAAGTGCTGTTTTACAGACATCAGCTGCCATACCCATCCCAAGACACTTCAACAATTAGTTCTAGCTGAGTGTGGTGGCTAATTCTGGGAATCTCAGAAGTTTGGAAGACTGAGATGAGATGATTTCTTGAGACTACCATCACCATAAAAAGAAAACAAAAATTAGTCTGGGGACAGTGACTCCTGTCAGATAATCATCCACCATGGGAGGTAGAAGCAGCAGGATTGCCCCTGGGATCTAGAGACCTGCCAGGGAAACACAGGTGAGACCTCCTTCAATAATAACAAAATTCTAGGTGGGTAGGTGGCACCCACCTGTAATCTCAGTTACTAGGGCAGGTGAGATAAAAGAATCACGAGAATCCAGGTGCTGGAATTGGTGGGCGATAACCGCAGTGAGCTGGGGTCACTCATGGCCTCTCGCAAGGCAAGAGAGGGAGTCCTTGTCTCCTAAATAAATGAATAGATAAATAAATATTGGCAAGGACTTGTGGCCAGAGACTGTAGTCCTAGCTACTGGGGAGGCTGAGTTAAGAGAATAATTTGAGACCAGGACGTCGAGGCTGCAGTGAGCTTTGATGTTGCTACTGTACTTCAATCTGGTTGACAGAGCCAAACTATCTCAAAAAACAAACCATGAAGCACATGCAGCACTGGTGGGATCGAATACAGTGAGAACTCACTCACAACGCCCAGAGCAATAATTGATGAATGAGGAATCTAGCCTCCAGACCAAACATTTCCACTGGACCCCACCCCCAGCACTGGGGATTAAATTTTAACATGAGATTTTGGGAAACAAAATTTCAAACTAAATCATTGGCAAAGGGGTTAAGTGTGCCAGTTCAGGACTCTCTTCCTTT
>NW_007251503.1:0-6607 GCF_000164805.1 Carlito syrichta
CTATTCTTACTTAGCAATAGGCAGTGAAGTTTACTTTATGTGAGGTCTCCCATTACCCAGATTCCTTCTTCAAAAACCTTATTCGAGGATATGACTTAGGAAGACGGCCTGTAGTTTTTGGGATTGAGGACTCATATAAGGAAGATTCCTTATAGTACCTTAGCAATATGATGTGTAGTTTCCTGTGTAAGACGACCTTCATTACCCAGCTTCCTGCTTCATTCTGCAGGATGCCGAGACAGTTCCTGGTGACCGAGAATTTCCATTTTTTGGATATCAAGAGAAAGACGTCCATAATATTTTTTGGGAACTGGAATGCAAGGTTCCTGGTTCCCCTTGAAAATACCTCCCCAAAATGTGGAATATTGCAAACCCAAAACCCCAATTCCTACCCGCCCACCCACAAGAATTTTATGTACTTTGAAGTCACCTTAATTGAGGAATTTTTTTCCAATATACCTTTTGATTCTGGGGAATATGATTATGGTCGTAGACGGTCCCAGGAAACAAAAGAATTTCTAGGGCCATATCCGTGATTACAACTAACAAGAGAACCAGAATGACCTTGAGGATCTGTGATGACAGATTTAGCATATCCACGGAGCAAGTTGCTCTGAAAATGTAGGGACACAGAAGACCAGATTGCTGATTAAACCTTATTAAGCAGCCCTGTAGATTCTAGAAAATGAGAACTCCTAGAAACGGATTTCCTTTTAATTGTCAGTAAGATGCCCTAATTTTACCAGTCGATTTGGATTCCAAATTCAGTATATCTAAAGACAGATGCCCAGAAGTATCCTAGGTTCGTGGATTCCATTATTACTTGTTACCATTAAAAGTACGTAGTAAACATTTGACAAGTGCAAAACCCTTGTATCTTCTCAAAATCACAAGAGAAATGGTACGGGAAGGATTACAAGGTTCACCTTAAGACCAGAGTTACATCCAAATATGGCAAGAAGATTCTTTTTGTCCTGGAATCTGGCCTTAGTTGTTTTGTGGAACCTAACGGACTTGGAGTGCCCAATACCATTTACAAATTTTAAAAGGACAAGAATGTTGCTTGAGTCCTGAAATGACCGATTCATAATATCCGAATGCTAAATTGCTCTGAAACATTTGGGGAACTCGAAGATCTATTTCTTGTTTGCCCCATAGCAGACATCCTGGAAATTTTTTGGATTTAGGGCGTGTACAAATATGATAATTTATTCGTACATGTAGTGTCCTGTATGTGAGGACTCTCTTTCCCTTCATTCCTGTTTCAAAACCCTAATGCTTGTTTAGCCCTTAGTAAGAAGTCATGTAGCTTTTTTGATAGAGGAACCGTGGAAAACAGATTTCTTCTCTTTTATTAGCAAGAGGCCATGAAGTTTCCTGTATATGAGGATTGCTGTTACCCACATTCATGCCTCAAATCCCTGATTCTTCTTTAGCCGTCAGCAAAATGCCCTGTAGATTTTCCGGACTGAGGACTCGAATAAACCAGATTCCTTATTTTTAGCAACAGCCATGCAGTTACCTGTATATGAGTACTCCTGTTCACAGATACCTGTGTAGAAAGCTTGATTCTTGTTTAGACCCTATGAAGACGCCGTATATTTTTTTGGAGATTGAGAAAACATGTCACCCACATTCCTCATTCTTTCTTAGGAAAAGTCAGTGCATTTGTCTGTATATGAGCATTTCTTTTCCCTAGTTCATGCTTCAAAAACCCAAATTTGTGTTTAGCACTTAGCAAGAAACCCTTAAGTTTTCTTGGGAAGGAAGACACGTGTAAACCAGATTCCTTATTCTTCTTTTGCAATAGACAGTGCAGTTTCCTGTATATGACGGCTCCCATTATCCAGATTCTTACCACCAAAACCTGAATGGCGGTTATCTCTTAGCAAGACGGTTTGTAGGTTTTTGGGATTGAGGCCTCGTGTAACCAAGATTCCTTATTCTTCCGTAGCAACAGGTCGTGTAGTGTTCGGTATATGATGACTCCCATTACTGAAATTCCTGCTTAATTCTCAGCAAGACGCCAAGATTTTTCCTGGGGACCATGAATTCCAGTTGCTTGGAAATCAAGAGAAAGACTCCCATAAAGTTCTTCAGGAATTGGAACACAAGTTTCCTTGTCCCTTTTCAATACACACACTAAAAATATGGCGACATAGAAGCCCAGATTGCTGATTAAGCCTTATCAAGAGACTTTGTAGATTTAGGCGATTGAGAACACCAAGAACCAGATTACCTTTCTGTTCTCAGCAAGATGCCCTGAATTTCCCTGTCCATGTGGATTCCAAAATTTTGTGTACAGAAATACAGATGCCCAGATGTTTCCTAGGGACGTGGAATCCATGGATACTGGATAAATTTTAATAATTAGTACTAAATATTTGGCAACTGCAATACCCTCGGGCCCTCTACAAATGAAGTACAAGCAGAAATTTAAGGATTACCAAGTTCATCTTAAGACCAATGTTACATCCAAATACGACAATATGATACTTTTTTTCCGGGAATCTGGCCTTAATTGTCCCGAGGAACTTAAGGGATTTGTACTACCAGATACCCAATTACAACTCTCAAGAGGACCAGAATGTTGCTGGAGTCCTGAAATGACTGATTCATAATACCCACAAGCCAAATATCTCTGAAACATGAGAAGAGCTCGAAGCCTTGATTCTTGTTTATACCGCAGCAAGACGCCCTGAGAATTTTTCGGATTTTGGACTAGTTTATCACAGATTCCTTATTCTTCTTTACCGAGGGACCGTGTAATGTCCTGTATATGAGGAATCCCTATCCTCAGAATCCTGTTTGGAAACCCTGATTCTTGTTTTGCCATTAGGAACATGTCATGTAGATATTGTGAGGGAGGAACCGTGTAAAAGAGGTTTCTTAGTTCTCTTTAGCTACAGTTCATGTAGATTCTGCATATCAGGACTGCTATTACCTATGTTCTAGCTTCTACACCCTGATTATTGCTTAGCCCACAGCAGATGGCCTGTTGATATTTAGGACTGAGGACTGCTATAACCCTGATTCTTTTTCTTCCATGGAAAGGGACTGTGTACATTCCTGTATATTAGCACTCTCATTCGATACATCCTGCTTCAAAACTCTGTTCCTTTTTAGCACTTTCCAAGATGTTCTCTAGATTTTTGGGATTGAGGACTCGTGTAACCCAGATTCCTTAATTTTTCTTAGCAAAAGGTCATGTAGTTGCCTGTAAATAAGGACTCCATTTCCCAGATTCATGCTCGAAAACACCATGATTCGGGTTTACCCCATAACAAGTCGACCTGAAGTTTTTTTGGGGATTGAGTACACGAGTAATGCAGATTCCTTATTCTTACTTAGCAATAGGCAGTAAAGTTTCCTGTATGAGAGGACTCCCATTACCCAGAATTCTACTTCAATTACCTGATTCGTGGTTACCTCTTTGGAAGACAGCCTGTAGTTTTTGGGATTGAGGACTCATATAAGGAAGATTCCTTATACTTCCTTAGCAATATGAAGTATAGTTTCCTGTATATGATGACTGCCATTACCCAGCTTCCTGCTTCACTTTGCAGGATGCCAAGACAGTTCTGGGAGACCGAGAATTCCAGTTTTTTGGATATCAAGATAAAGAAGTCCATAATGTTTTCTGGGAACTAGTACCCAAGTTTCCTGTTTCGCCTTCCCAAGACCTCCCCAAAATATGGAATCTTCCAAACCCAGCATTCCAATTCCTACCTGCCCACCAACAAGAATTTTCTGTAATTTGTAGTCACCCGAATCGAGGAATTTTGTAAAAATATACCTTTGTTTCTGAGGAATATGATTGTTGTCGTAGATATTCCCAGGAAACAAAAGGATTTGTAGGGCCAGATTCTTTATTACAACTAAAAAGATGACAAGAAATTTCCTGTGCATCTGTAATGACAGATTTAATGTATCCACGGAGAAAGTCGCTATGAAAAATGTAGGGACCTAGAAGCCCAGATTGCTGATTAAACCTTATCAAGAGACCCTGAATATTCCGGTTAATGAGAATTCCTAGAACTGGATTTCGTTTTGGTTCTCAGCTGATGCCCTGATTTTCCCTTTTGATGTGGATTCCAAACTCTGTATACAAAAAGACAAGTGCCCAGAAGTTTTCTAGGGACGTGGAATTCATGATTCCTGGTTACTTTTAAAAATACGTACTAAATATTTGGCAACTGTAAAACCCTTGTCCCCTCTTAAAATAAGAAGAGAAACACAAGGAGATGGATTACAGGGTTCACCTTAAGAAAAGAGTTACATCCACATATGTCCTGAAATCTGGCCTTAGTTGTTCACAGCAACCTAACGGACTTGGAGAGCCCGATAGCCATTTACAACTTTCAAGAGGACCAGAATGTTGCTGGAATCCTGAAATGACCGATTCATAATGTCCGCATGATAAATTGCTTTCAAACATTTGGGGAGCTCGAAGCCCTCTTTCTTGTTTGTGTCATAGCAGAAACCCTGGGAATTTTTTGGATTGAAGACTCGTACAACAAAGATTCTTATTCAGCCTTAGTTGGAGGCCATGTAGTGTCCTGTATGTGAGGACTCTCCTTCCCTAGATTCCTGTTTCAAAACTCTGATTCCTGTTTAGCCCTTAGTAAGATGCCATGTAGATTTTTTGATAGAGAAACCGTGGAAAACAGATTTCTTCTTTTTTCTTGGCAAGAGGCCATATAGTTTCCTGTTTATGTGGACTGCTATTACCCACATTCATGACTCGAATCCCTAATCCTTCTTTAGCCGTCAGCAAGATATCCTGCAGCATTTCAGGACTGAGGAATCCCATAACCCAGATCCTTGTTTTTAGCAACCGACGTGCATTTGCCTGTATATGAATACTCCCTTACCCGGATACATGCATCGAAACCCTGATGCTTGTTTAGACCTTAGGAATACACCGTGTAGTTTTTGGGGGATTGAGAACACATGTCACACAGATTCCTTATTCTTTCTTAGGAAAAGTCCGTGCAGATGCCTGTATATGAGGATTTAATTTACCCAGATTTTCCTTCAAATACCCAAATTCGTATTTAGCCATTAGCAAGACACCCTGAAGTTTTTTTGGGGATTGAGGACACTTGTAAACCACATTCCTTATGCTTCCCTAGCAATAGACAGTGCCTTTTCCTGTATATGAGGACTCCTATTATGCAGATTCCTACTCCCAAAACCCTTAGCAAGATGCTCTATAGGTGCTTGGGATGGAGGACTTGTAACCAAGATTCCTTATTCTTCTGTAGCAACAGGTGGTGTAGTGTTCTGTATATGAGGTCTCCCATTACCGAAATTCCTGCTTCATTCTCAACAAGACACCGAGACTTTTCGTGGTGACCTAGAATTCCAGTTGCTTGGATATCAAGAGAAAGTCTCCCTTAAAGTTCTTTTGGAATTGGAACTCAAGATTCCTGGTTCCCTTTTCAAAAGACAAACTAAAAATGTTGCGACATAGAAGCCCAGATTGCTGATTAAACCTTATCAAGAGACGTTGTAGATTTAGGTGATTAAGAACTACATGAACCCGATTCCCTTTCCGTTCTCAGCAAGAAACTCTGTATACAAAAATGCAGAATCCCAGATGTTTCCTAGGATGTGGATTCCATGAATCCTGGTTACATTTTAATAATTTGTACTAAATATTTGGCAACTGCAAAACCCTCGGCCCCTCTACAAATGAAGTACAAACGGAATTTTAGGGATTACAAAGTTCATCTTAAGACCAAAGTTACATCTAAATACGGCAAGATGATATTTTTCTTCCGGGAATCTGCCCTTGATTGTCCCGAGGAACCTAAGGGACTTGTACTACCAGATACCCGATTACAACTCACAAGAGGACCAGAATGTTGCTGGAGTTCTGAAATGACTGATTCATAATACCCACAAGCCAAATATCTCCGAAACATGATACGAGCATGAAGCCCGGATTCTTGTTCATCCTCTAGCAAGACACCCTGAGAATTTTTCGGATTGGGGATTAGTATATAACAGATTCCTTATTCATCCTTAGTGAGCGGCCATGTAATGTACTGTATATGAGGAATCCCTTTCCTGAGAACCCTGTTTGGAAACCCTGATTCTTGTTTAGCCCTTAGCAAGATGTCATGTAGATATTGGGATGGAGGTACCGTGTGAAACAGGTTTCTTATTTCTCCTTAGCAAGAGATCATGTAGATTCTGTATATGATAACTGCTAACACCTATGTTGCAGGTTCTAAACCCTGATACTTGTTTAGCCCACAGAAGATGGCCTGTTGATTTTTAGGCCTGAGGACTGCTATAACCCTGATTCTTTTTCTTCCTTGGCAAGGGGCCATGTATTTTCCTGTATATTAGGACTCTCATTACATAGATCCTGCTTCGAAACTATGATTCTTTTCAGCCCTTTCCAAGATGCCCTGCAGATTTTTGGGATTGAGGACTCGTGTAAACCAGATTTCTTATTCTTTCTTAGCAAAAGATCATGTAATTTCCTGTATATAAGGACTCCATTTTCCCAGATTCATGCTAAAAACACCTGATTCGTGTTTAGCCTGATAGGAAGACAAACTGAAGTTTTTTTGTGATAGAGGACACGAGTAAG
>NW_007251504.1:0-828 GCF_000164805.1 Carlito syrichta
TCATCTATCAGGTGAGAACGAGACACAGGGCTGGGAAGAGGTGAAGAAAGACACGTAAGAAAGAGTACTGATAGCTACATAGTACTAAAGAGTACTGAAGCAACACAGAGACAGGGCAATAAAATCGAGAAACAGTGTAAGTCAGAAGGTAAACAACAAACGTGATCTAAACCAACAGTTACAATGATAAAATCATAAGTCAAAATGAGCGAAAGAGAGAAGTGCGAGAGGGATAACAGATATACATACCAGCTATCAGGTGAAAAACAGTCACAGGATCGGGAAGAAGTGAAGAAAGACACGTAAGAAAGATTGCCTAAGGAGTACTGATAGCTACACAGACACAGGTCAATAAAATCGAGAGACAGTGTAGGTCAGAAGGTCAACAACAGACGTGATCTAAACTAACAGTTACAATGATAAAATCATAAGTCAAAATAAGCGAAAGGGAGAAGTGCAAGAGGGAAAACAGATATACATACCAACTATCAGGTGAGAGAGAGACACAGGGCTGGGAAGAAGTGAAAAAAGACAGGTAAGAAAGATTCCCTAAAGAATACTGATAGCTAAACAGAGACAGGCCAAAAAAATCAAGAAACAGTATAAGTCAGAAGGTAAACACCAAACGTAATCTAGACCAACAGTTTCAATGATAAAATCATAGGTCAAAATAAGCGATCAGACTAGAGTCACTTCTGTGATCTCCGATTCCAGCCTCTCCCTTTTGTTTTTCGTTGCAGCATAGGGGTGGGGCTTTGTCTCCTGTTTCACACTGTTGCCTTAGGAGCTGAGGTAAAGTTTGTTGCTAGGTGGGGCGGGGCAATGGAA
>NW_007251504.1:1368-17290 GCF_000164805.1 Carlito syrichta
TGTGGGCTGGGGGATGGGGGTAGCGAAGTGATAGCCTTTTTGGGAACTCACGTTCAGAGAATCTCACCAGTTCACCTATGCCGTCGCCATCTTGCCCCCTCCTCTATTTTTATTTTTATTTTTGTAGAGATGAGGTCTCACTCTGTTGCCCAGGCTGGTTTGAACTCCTGGCCTCCAGTGTTGCTCCCACCTCAGCCTCCCAAAGCGAAGGGATTACAGGCTTGAGCCACCACGCCCAGCTGCTTGTCTTATAGTTGAAGAAATCAGAAAGCTAAAAACATTACCCTGACTCCCTTGCAGTTAATGCTGTGCTTGCAAGCTATACCTGTGAGCAAGATGTAAAGGGCAGAAATCAACCAGAGGTCATCTTCCAGTGGGTTCTTTAGCAGTCTCTGCTAGCAAGCATCACCTTGGAAATGACTCTGATTCAGATTCCTGGGTACAGTTACAGCCAAGAGAGCAGCATGTTTGAACTGGTTCCCTGCAAGCAGTCATGAGTAGCCATGCTTCAGCCTCCTGGGAGCCAGAGGCAAAAGCACCATGGCAGTAGAGAAGTTAGTGGCAGTCTTGATGTTGGCCCAGTGTTTCTGTGACCTCGCATGTGGTAGCTCCTTGTAGCTGAGTTCTCTATTGTTCTAACCAAATTGCTGTTGGTTTTATCCAGCTGCTGGGTAGGGGATGGGATAACATAGTAAAAATTAGCTGGGCACGGTGGTGCACACCTGTAGTCCCAGTTACTTGGAAGGTTGAGGTAGAAGAATTGCTTGAGCCCAGATTCTAGGCTCTAGAATCTGGAGTCCCAGGCTAGAATCTACTCCACCATTTCTTCTAAAAAAAATTGTAGCTGGGCACGGTGCTCACACCAATAATCCCAGGACTTCAGGAGGCTGAGACAGAAGAATCGCTTAAGCCCAGAAGGCTGAGACCAGCCTGGGCAACATACCAAGGCCTCATCCCCACAAAAAAGAAAAAATAAAAAAATTAGCCAGATGTGGTAGTGCACACCTGTAGTCCCAGCTGCTCGGGAGGCTGAGGCAGAAGAATCACCTGAGCCCAGGACATCAAGGCTGTGGTGAGCTGTGATCATGCCACTGCACTCCAGTCTGATAGAGGGAGATTCCAGCTCAAAAAAATAAAATTATAAGCATCTAACTCCCTGTATTAAATTCCTAACTGCTTCAACCACCCTGGGAGGTTTCTGTTTCCCAGACTGAAACCTAACTGGCAATCTAATGGACCCCAGTAGTGCCTTTCATTCTTCACAACATAAACCCTGCAACCCATCTGGGTGCTTTTGGCTTCTCCGATACTCCATGCTGCTTTCATCTTCCCACTTGTCCCATGCCATTGCTACCCCACTCCTTCCTGGAATCACTCCTATACCCCAAATCTTCCATGGGAAGCTCCTTAGTCCATGTATGGTGATGGCTCTCTTACAGACGCTTTCTATTTTGCAGTTTTTTGACAAAAGGACCCTGTAGCAGTGAAATAAGGATCAGGCAAGTTCATGTCTATGTGCTCACGGTTCAGCCAAGAAGACCTCATGTGTTACTTCCACGTCTCCACAGAGGTCATCATCTGACTCGGAGAGCTTTTTCTCAGGATTTTGTAGGGCTCTCCCAATCTATTTAATGCCTTGTACTTCCGGTAAGAGAAATTTCTGCAGCCCCAAGTTCAACATATAAATAGTTTTAAGTTAAATTATATCACCCTTGGGGAATAAGAACAGCCAATTTAGACCAAATATGCAAGTGCTTCAAGATTTAAATTTTTAAAGTAATGCTGGATTTTGACACCTTTTGATTTGAATAGCAAGGACCACAACCTATAATCAGGTCATATAGTACATGGACCAGTAGAAAAAATCTTTTTATTCACAAGTGAAGTGCCCACCCCAAATTCCTAAAGAATAGAACTTATTTGTTACATCTTACAATTATTCATAAATAATAAGTGAATGTTACTCTCCTATCCAGTGTCTCTTGTCAAAAAATGTGGCGATGTGTTTGGTCATACACAAAGTCGATATCCTAAATAAGATATGTGTGTTCGGCTATCTGTGACAATTGGACTACATGTGAGTTTTTGTGTCTGTGTGTATATTCACAAATAAAGAGTTGATATAATGTCATGGGGAAAACAGATTGAACTAACAGACTTCTGAATTTTAGCATGAGTTCTGCTATAAACTACCTATGTGACTTTGAAATCATTGGAGGAACTGTGGTCCTCATCTCTTCACTGTAAAGTTGGGTATTTTATTAGTATCCCAATTCATATATAGCTGAAGATCTATATTGCCAGTAATTTATAGTTAGCTAAAGGAAAATGGCACATACGTCATAAATCAATTTATTAAAAATCATTTTTCATAGGAGAACTTTGGAAGAATTGAATTTTTAATTAAACTGTCTGATTTAATTTGTATTTCTTGCTAGAAAAATCACCAAATTTTGTTCATCTTTCAAGTCAACAAAATGAAATTTTAGCTGTCAAGAAGTTCATCATCTCAAGATTCATTTAAACCCTGATGAAAAACAGATGGCTCTCAAAATGCCTTCCGAAGAAGGCAACGTTAACAAAGCAAATCTTGCAAAAGATCTTCCCTGGCATTCCCCCCCCCCCATGATCAATTCTGATGCATCAACCCTGACTCTCACATTCACACAAGTTCTTTTCGCTCCAGTTCACAACATCTCGTTCCTAGTACACCAACAACTGCACAAAACATATTTTTAGCAAAACATATGTCATATGTGTTTGGGGTGCAAGAGTCAGTTCTTACTTGTGAACTAAAACCCATCAGTTTCAACAACACTGACCTCACCTAATAAAGTTAGTTATCTGCAGTTAATGTGAAAAACGCTTGTTGAAAGCAGTTAAAAGTGCTCGCAGAAACAGAATATTGGATTTTTTTCCCCCTGAAAGGGAGGATACACGGGTTGAAAAGCTCTTACACCCTGGGTATTCTTACAAGCTCACACTTCTTGTCACTTGCTTCAATTTCAAACTATCTAAGTGGCAATTATTTTTGTTTGTTTGCACTATTGCAATGAATTTTTTCAAAAGTGATTATAGGTTAGAACCAGGCATAGTGGCTCACACTCGTAATCCCAGCACTTTGGGAGGTGGGTGGTGGCAGGGGGTGGATCTACTGGAGGCTAGGAGTTCAAGACCAGCCTGGCAAAGTAGTGAAACCTTATCTCTACAAAAAAAAATTAACCAGGAGTGGTGGCATATACCTGTAGTCCCAGCTACTTGGGAGGCTGAGGCAGAGGATGACCTGAGCCCAGGAATTTGAGGCTGCAGTGAACCATGATTGTGCCCTGCACTCCAGTCGGGGCAACAGAGTGAGACCAAACCCTCCCCCCTCAAAACAAGTAGTTTGTATTTCCTAAAAATTGCTGCTGTTATTCAGAGAGTCTATAACCTCATAAGTAAGGCAGAAAAGCACAAAGTCTCTCATGTATACTGTGTACTTCACTTCTGTACAACATATTATGGTCATGTGAGGATATTTCACAAAGCAGAAACCATCTCTGGAACTCAGAGCTCAGAGCACGGTACCCTGCACACTGTGATTGCTCAATAAATATTTTGCCACAATTTATTAATCAAATTCATGGAACTCAATAGAACATATGACAACGTAGAAAACTGTCCAGTTTTAGTGGGGCACAGTGGCTCAAGCCTGTAATCTGAGCACTTTGGGAGGCCAAGGCAAGAGGATTGCCTGAACCCAGGGATTTGAGAACAGCCTGGGTAATGTAATGAGACCTCATCTCTACAATAAAATAAAATAAAATAATTAGCTGGGTGTGGTAACGCACACCTGAAGTTCCAGCTACTTGGAAGGCTGAGGCAGAAGGATCGCTGGGGACCAGCAGTTCGACGCTGGAGTGGCTGTGAGCATGCCATTGCACTCCAGCCTGGGCAACAGAGTGAGACTGACTCCAAAAAATAAAACTGTCTGGTTCTACCTAATGCTAATCAGAATAGCATGTTCTCTTCTGTTCTCTTCTGTTCTGTTCTGAAGGTCACATTTCTCCATCAAATTTTTATTAAAAACATTAAAAAATTGCATTCAAGTGCAATCTATATACCATCAAATCCACCCATTTTAATGGCTGATGCATTTTGACAAATGCATACTCCCAGGCATAATTCACCCACATAATCAAGACATGTGTGTATGGCAGTATTTATTTTTCTGTATGTGCATGTATTATACACATGGGTGTAAGGGGTGAGCACTGGGAGCTATGGGTACAGGTTTGGGGAGGCATTTTGGGTGTTCAGTTCTACAAGTTTGAAGACCAGTATAGACTTCTGTAACCATCTCCACAATCAAGAAACTGAACAATTCCTTTACCCTAAAAAATTTCCTCATCCTGCTTCTTTGTGGTCAAGCCCCACCCAGACTCCTAGCCCCTGATGACCACTGATCCAATCTCTTCTTATGGCTTTGGTTGTTCAAATGTCTTTTTATATATATATATATATCTCAGGTTCTCACTGGTTCACCCAGGCTGAAGTGCAGCAGCATGATTACAGCTCATGGAAGCTTTGACCTCCTGGATTCATGTGATCCTCCCACCTCAACCTTCCAAGTAGCTGGGAGTTTGGGTGTGCATCACCATGCCCAGCTAATTTGTTGATTTTTTGCATTCACCCATGGAAAGGCATTTCGATTATGTTCTTTATTTGGCAATTATGAACAAAACTACTGTGAACCTTTTTGTGCGGTTTACATGTGAACATAAGTTTTCATTTCTCTGGAATACTCATAAATACATGGGAATGAAACTTCTGAGTCACGTAGTAAACATATGTTTAAATTCCTAAGAAACTATCTGAGTCATGGCACCAAAAAAAAGAAAAGAAAAGAAAAAAATATTTAAAAGAAACTTCTCTTTTCCACCTTCCACTTTGCATCCCCAGGATCAATGCATGAGAGTTCCAACTACTCTATCTCCTGTCTAGCACTTGATGTTATTCGGAAGTTCTTGTTTTTGTTTTAGTAGTCATTCTAATCAGGGTGTAATGGCATATGACTGTGGCTTTATTTACATTTTCCTAATGGTTCATGATGTCAAGTATCTTTTCACATACATTACTTGCCATCTGCCTGTCTTATTCAATTAAATATCTGTTCAAATCTTTTGCCCATTTTTTTTTTTTTTGAATTGGGGTCTCATTTTATCACCCAGGCTGGAGTGCAATAGCACGTTCTTCGCTCACCACAGCCTTGACATCCTAGGCTCAGGTAATCCTCCCACCTCAGTCCCTCAAGTAGCTGGGACTACAGGCATGCCTCACCACACCTGGCTCATTTTTTTATTGTCTGTAGAGACGAAGTCTCGCTATGTTGCCCAGGCTGGTCTCGAACTCCTAACATCAGGCAATCCTCTCGCCTTAGCCTCCCCAAGTGCTGGGATTACAGGCATGAGTCACTGCACTTGGCCTTTTTTGCAAGTGGTTGTTTGTTTTCTTGCATTGTTTGTTGAGAGTCCTTTATATATTCTGGATACATTGTTTTGTCAGATATATGATTTGCAAGTGTTTTCCCTAATCTGTAGCTTGTCTTCTCATTCTCTTAATAGTGTCGTGTGCAGAGCAAATGTTTTTCACTTGGATGAAGTTCAATTCATCAGTGTTTTTTAGAGATCATGCTTTTGGCATCATATCTGAAACTCTGCCAAACCCAAGGTCATGCACATTTTCTTCCACATCTTCTAAAACCTTTACAACTTTACATTATAGATCTGAGATCCACTTCAAGATAACTTTTGTATAAGGTGTGGAAGAGAAAACTTTTTTGCATATGGATGTCCAACTATCCCAACATTATTTGTTGAAAAATATACGCTTTATTGAACGGCTTTTACATCTTGGTCAGAATCGATTGACTGTATATTTGTGCCTCCACATTTGGACTCTCTGCTCTATCCCATTGATCAATGATCCATGACTTCACGAATACCAGGCTAGCTTGACAACTGTGACTTTATCAGAAGTCTTAAAACCAAATACTGTATTTCTGCTCATTTTATTCTTTTTTTAAAAATGTTTTGGCTATTGCAGTTCTTTTGCCTTCCCATGCAACTTTAGAAGCAGCTTGTCTGCTTCTACAAAGTATCCTGCCTGGATTTTCATTTTAATTGATTTAAATCTATATATCAATTAGGGAATAACTGATATCTTAATCATATCAAGTTTTCTAGTCCATGAACACAGTTTCTCTCTTTACCTAGTAGGTCTTTCTTTTTTATTTGTGCTTTAGTGTTTTTAGTTTTTAGCATACAGGTCCTGGGTACTTTTTAAATTATATTTATACTTCAGGATTTTTTTTGAACTATTGTAAATTGCACAGTTCTTTTTCCCCGTATACAGTGCTAGTATATAGAAATATGGGATGCCATGTTGTATAGTAAAACTTTTTCAGAAAAGTATCTAATGGGATTAGACTCAAAACCATAACATATGAAGATCATTTAAAGGAACTGGAGAAATTTTAGCTCACATAGGAAAGACCCGGGGACATAAGATAGACCATGATAGTTGACTTCAAATATGTGAAATACTATGTGTGGTTTTAGCAGTTACCTATTTATTTTATGAAGATAAAGTCCCAAAGTCTTTTAATATGAATAAATACTTACTGAGAAAATAACAATTTCAATGACCTAGTATTTTCAAAAATAAGTTTGCAACAAACTGGAACTCAGAAAAAAAAACTGTGAGTATTTTACCAGTTTTTTTCTATTGGGTTTCAGCCAACAATTAAATAGCCTATCTCTAAACTTTTAGAAATACGAATCTATATATTTATGCACTATTATTTATAAAATCTTTCCTATGGTCTTGGTTTTCTTTAAAAGAAATCTTAATGCCAGGAAGTTTGTATCTCTTTTTTTCAGGAAAGAATAACTGTGAAGGGGTTGGAATGTTTACCGTACTTGTAAGCTAATAAATTAGCTTACCACATTTCCACAGATGCTGATAGAAGACACAAGATTCCTGGATCAGAGACAAAGGCACAGTGAGTAGCCTGAAGATCCTGTTTGCACCAGTTCCCCTGCTCTTAGGTCTCAGGGGAAACGCAGAGGGGTCCAAGTGGATGCCTCACAGCCGGGGACACTTGAGTCTGGGGAACCCAAATCCCTTATAATAGGCAGTAAGCCTGCCTGAATGTTTTTTCCTCCAAAGAAAGTCATTATCTTTATGATACTGGACAGTACATAACCCTGCCTTTCTCTCCAGAGGAAGTCACCACCACCATTATTTAAGGCTATACAAACCTCCTTGAAAAGATAGTCCAGAACAAAGATGGCCCAATGTCTTTCCTCACAGGACAGAAACATGAGAGACCCATGGAAAAGTATCAAAAGGAATAGAGGGGGTACAGCATTTGAAAATTTTTTACATACACTTTCCAAAAAGAACAAATTTCCTCTAGTGCTAAAAGTTGCCTAAACTGAACTTGTTCGCATCTGTAGCCTAGAATGGTTTGAGCAATCTAGCACAGTTCTATCTGTGTATCTGAATGGCAAAAATAAATAAATAAATTATAGAGAACAGGTTTTCTGAGGAGTGGCTGCTGAAGATTTATTTTTCCTCACTTCTGTGAACAAATTCAGACAAGATTATCTTATCCCCCATATATGCAGTACTAGGTGTCTCTCTTCCCTCTCTGGCTTTTGCAAATAATAGCAATATACTCACCCTGCATTTTGTCCAGAGCCAAACTTGATTCTAAACTGCCTTGATTTATGGAGGAAAGACTGGGCATATTTTCAGGCCTGATGGAAATAAGACTAAAGAGATCTATGTAGATTGAAAACTGAGCAGGGGATAAACAAGCCTCATAAGCAACACTGGTGACAATAGATTGTGTAATCAGTGGATGCCATACCAGCATTGGCAGTGACAACAGACCCTGGGCACAGATAGTAGTACCAACTGTACCAACATGGCAGGGCAGTGCCAGTGTAGACATCCTCTAGCACCAGTGGTGGTGGTGTCTTCTCTAGACCTCAGCTAGGAGTCACACCCAGAAGACATAGCCCAGCAAGTCAAGGTGAAGGTCATGAGACATTGTTAGCAGGACTATCCAGGAGATAAGGAATATCCAGTAGCTGCAACTATAGAGCCCAGCAGGTCTGTGCAAAGCAGATAGGGACAGAGCCAGAGAGATCTTTCTTTTTTAGAAATGTGGCTGGGCACGGTGGCTCACTCCTATAATCCCAGCACTTTGGGAGTGAGAGAATTGCCTGAGCCCACGGGTTTGAGACCAGCCCGGGCAACTTGGCGAGACCTCATCTCTACTATAAATCAAAAAATTAGCCGGGCGTGGTGGCATGTGCCTATAGTTGCAGCTACTTGGAAGGCTGAGGCGGAAGGATCGTTGGAGCCCAGCAGGTCAACACTGGGGAGGCTGTGAGCATGCCATTTCACTCCAGCCTGGACAACGGAGTGAGACTCCAACTCAAAAAAGAAAAAAAGAAAGAAATGTGTTGTTATTATTATTTCATCTTCCCCTGTTGATTGGTGTAACCTGGGAAACATGGTTTCCTTATAAAAGAAAGATCTCATTTGTGAACACAGTCCCTTTAATTGACCTTATGACACTTGTACTCTCAGCCCTAAGCAAACATCACGGATTCACAGATACGTCAACACACCATTTTATGTGTAACATGATTTTTAAATCATTTGAACGCTTATATGAGCACAGATCAGAAAACTTTAACATGAAAATGTGGGACACATCTAGTTAAAATGCTCCCTGCAGCTCCCTCTTCCGGTCACTTTCTTTCAATGCAGTTTCCCTTCTGTCTGAGAATAATCCATCCTGATAGTATTGTTTTCTCCCAGAATTTTCAGAGAATTTTTTTGGGACAGTTTCATCCCTATTAGCTAGCCTTTTGCTCTTTGCTAACTTAAGCAGCTAGGGTGTCAGAGTAAAGAGCTCAAACCCCATTACAAAGATTACATAAACGTCTCCCATCAAAACCCCCCAGCATTTATTTTAACCATAGGATAGATTTCAAGTCAATATTTTTAGTTTAAACTGGAAAATTGGCTCATACAATCCAGATGTTTTTCCAGGCTGCCTGTGTTACACGTTTTGCACACAGTTCCCTTCATATTTGTGGGATGAACCATGCTAAATGTTGATCAGAATTTTCTCATAGTAACTTTTAAGGCAATAAGCAAGTAGCCTTGTCAGAGTCTATTGAGTTGATTGCACTGGTATTTCCAGTGTCGGGGACATGGCTTGTCAGTTTGCCAAAAAGAAATTCCATTTGAGCAGGAACTCGGTTTTGCATACAGCAGGTGCTTCGGCATGAAAAATAGCAATGTTGGCCAGGTTTGGTGGCTCAGCCTGACATCCCAGCACTTTGGGAGACTGAGGCAAATGGACTGCCCGAGCCAGCAAGTTCAAGACCAGCCCAGGCAACTTGGCGAGACCTCATCTCTACAATAAAGCAAAAAATTGGCTGGGTGTGGTGGTGCACGCCTGTAGTTCTGGCTACTTGGAAGGCTGAGGCAGGAGGATCGCCAGAGCCCAGCAGGTCAACGCTGGGGTAGCCATAGTGTGTCACTGCATTCCAGCCTGGACAACAGAATGAGGCTCTGACTCAACAACAGCAACAAAAAAGTAGTGACGCACACATAGTCTCATTCAATAAATATTTGCACAGTGGCTCACACCTGTAATTCTAGTACTTTGGGAGGCTGAGGTGGCAGAATCCTTGATCCCAGAGGGTTGAGACCAGCCTGTGCAATGCAGTGAGACCTCGTCTCTACAAAAAAATGAACAAAAATTAGTCTAGCTTGGTGGTGCATGCCTGGAGTCCCAGCTAGTAGGGAGGCTGAAGTGGAAGGATCGTTTGAGCCCAGGAAATTGAGGATGCAGTAAGAGTTGTGATTGTGCCACAGCCCTCCAGCCTGGGCAACAGAGTGAGACCCTGTCTGAAAAAAATAAAAAAGCTGGGTGTGCTGGATTATGCTTATAATCCTAGCACTTTGGGAGACAGAGGCAAGAGGATTGCTTGAGCCTAGGAGTTCGAGATCAGCCTGGGCAACACAGTAAGACCTTGACTCAAAAAAAAAAATTTAAAAAGTAACCATTATGATGGTGTGCACCTGTAGTCCAGCTACTCCAGAGGCTGAGGCAGAAGGATCACCTTAGCCCAGGAGGCTGAGGCTGTGGTGAGCTGTGATTGTGCCACTGCACTCCAGCCTGGGCAACAGAGTGAGACTCCAACTCAAAAGAAACAAAAACAAACAAATACACAAAAAACACCGAGGGTAATTCAGCTTTCTTGTTCATGGCATAGATCCACAGCTGATCGGCAGAGGTCTCTGTTCATAATAGTCACACTTGGCCCAGCTGCATCCACCTGAGGGAGCAAAGTCCATCTAGAACACAACAGTCACAGTGACAGACAGAAGACAGGATGTCGCAGCCCACGCTGGCTGGAAAGCCCAGCCAGGAAGTGCCACACGACTATTCTGCTCAAAGTTTCATCAGCCAAGCAAGTCCTAAGGCCACATCCAGGCTCGAACAGCAAGGCAAGCATGTATAATTCTCCTGTGAGGAGGGGACACAAATATTATGAACAGCAACACATCTTACCACGTACCGAAAAACAGAATGTGTAACGTCAGCTCAGTAAATGAGTGGCATCCAGGTCTACCCAGCTTATCCTCACAAAGAGTAAGAAGAAAAAGATCAAAATATACCATTTTGTTTTTATTTTGATAATTGAAGAAATATGGGCTGAAAGTTCTTTTCACTAAAACAAGTTACAGAGTTACAAAGTTCCTTCCAAATTGCTGGATAAGATAAAAACAAATTAACGAATATTTATATTGTAAAACATCAAAAAACAAAAGAAAGAGCAAGGCTGCATTCAAAAATTAAGATTAACAAAAGTTAGCAGAAGACTATGTCTAGCAGTTATGACCACAGACATCAAAGTTTTTCTTTTTTTAGATTGGAAAATATAGTTTACTTAGAAAGTAAATTAGAGAGAAAGAGAAAATAGAGAGGAGATTCATCTCCCCAAGGTAAGGGAGGGGGCCAAAGCTAGGAAACATGGTGACCATAGCTCAAAGAGTCGCGAGGCCAGACCAGAGTTTAGCAAAGCAATGGCCCACAAAAGGTTTAAAACTCCATGGTGAAAGGCAAAGACTAGCTAAAAAAAAAAAAAAGAATTGACTAGGTGCTGCTTAAGAGACAAAGTAAAACAACAACCAAAAAAAAAAAAACACGTAAAAATAAAGGAATGGAGAATCTAAATTATAAACACAAACTAAAACAAAGCTGTCATGGCCAACTTAGCTGCTGTAACAAACCACCACAGATTGGGTGGTTTAAATAATAAATATTTCTATCCCCGTTCTGGGGGCTGGAAAGACGAAAACTCAAGGACCAGCAGATTCAGGGTGAGGCAAGAGCCTACTTCCCGATTCACAGATAACCAGGTACTCACTGTGTCCTCACATGGCGGAAGGGAGGAGAGAGCTCTCTGGGGTCATTCTCATAAGGGCTCTAATCCCATTGATGAGGGCTCCACCCTCATGATCTAATCATTCCCCAAAAGCCCCATCTCCTAGCATTAACAGTTAGGATTTCAAAATATAAATTTTGGGAAGGAATGCAAACACTCCATCTATCTCAAAAGCCAATAGAGAAATATTAATCAGAAATAAAGAATTAGAAACCAGGCGTGGTGGCTCACACCTGTAATCCCCTTACTTTGGGAGGCAGAAACGAGAGGATCGCCTGAGCCCAGTGAGCCCTTCAGCAGGTTCCTTCCAAAGTTGATGAGAATATCATTAGAAAATTAACATATGCAGATGAGTCCGTGGTAATTAGAGCCAGAGCCACATGGGTTCCAGTTGTCTTGACTCGCTCTCCAGGGCTGTCATATAGGATGGTGTCCACTCAAAAGGCTTGTAGAACAGGGTCCACAGACATCTATTCCACTTAGGAATATAAAGGTAACAATTCTTTTAGGTAAATCTCGCATGTAAGACATAAACAAAAAATGGTGATGAAATGTTACAGTAATTATGAAATTGCACATAGGGCTTAGAGGCTGGGGCTGGGGTGGGCAGAATGAGAGAGAGATTTACGGAGAAAGCAATGTTTGCCCAGAATCAATTTTAGAAACTCATCTATGCCAATTTCACCTCAAGATTGTGACATCTTTCACATCCATATCCTGGCTTTGTATGATTGACTATTTATTTGTGGTTTGGTTAGTTTGTTAGAGAAACCATTATGGGCAACCTCTTTGGGTCCCCTCCTACTATGGGAGCTTTTCTGTCCCCTCAATAAATCCTGCTTTCCAATAGAAAAAGGAAAAAAAAAAAGAAACCATTATGATTTGCTTACTATTTCCCAACACCAATATATTTCTGTTGCGTTTTATTGCTTATTTCTGTCAGCATCACACTTACATAGAAAAGGAAAATGTATCTTTTGGGGCTTGATTCCTAAGAATTTAATATAGTTATAGTTAGTAACTCAATGGCCAAGCCCTACTAGGAGTTTGAAAGGGTTTGAAACAAAGCCTTAGCCAAACTGGACTCTTGATAAAGGTGAGGTTTTGACCAGGTATCACAAGAAACTTGTACTGTGTACTTTTAAGAATAAACATGTATTAATACTATTTCACAGTCAGCTAGCAGAAGGCATTAAGACATTAGTGATATTTTCTTTTTTCTTTTCTTTCTTTCTTTCTTTTTTTTTTTTTTTTGAGTTACGTCTCATTCTGTTGCCCAGGCTAAAAGTGCAGTGGCACGATCACGGCTCACAGAAGCCTTCACCTCTAGGAGGCTCAGGCGATCCTCCCACCTCAGCCTCCTGAGTAACTGGGACCACAGGTGCACACCACCACACCTGGCTAATTTTTTTGTTGTTTTTTTCTTTTTTTTTTTGTAAAGACAAATTCTCGCTATGTTGCCCAGGCTGGTCTCAAACTTCTAGGCTCAAGCAGTCCTCCTGCTTTGGCCTCCCAAAGTGTTGAGATTACAGGCGTGAGCCAGTATGCCCAGTCAATTAGTGATATATTCTTAACATCTTACAGATTAATAGTTCTTCTATTTGCAGACAGAAAAGAAATTTTCACCAGTAAGACTTTCACCCCGGCTTTAGTTCAATTCATCTCATGTGCCTTAATCTTGACCCTTCCTCCCACATTTTTCTTTTCCGGTACCCCAGAGTTTCAGACCCCAGAGGACATGTAACTTGACTCCCCCTGCACACTGCTGTGTTCCCCACGACTTCTCTTTCTCTCTTTTCTCTCTCTCTCCATCCACCCATGCCAACCTGAGGATGTGAGCACAATATACAGACAGTAACTCTCAGCTGTAGCCCAATCACCAAAAACAAGCAAAGAGAAAGGAAAATGAACTCTGCAGACTTCAAACAATCAGATTCATTTGTAACCTAAATACATTTTTTAAAAGCTTATCACCAGGTCAAGTACAGTGGCTCATCCCTGTCATTCCACCACGTTGGGAGGTGAAGGTGAGAGGATTGCCTGAACCAGGGATTGGAGACCAGCCTGGGCAACATAGCGAGATCTAAAGCAAAAAATTAGCTGAGCATGGTGGCACGTATCTGTAATTCCAGCTACTTGAAAGGTTGAGGCAGAAGGATCGCCTGAGTCCAGCAGATCAAGGCTGCAGTGGCCATGAGCGTGCCCCTGCACTCCAGCCTGGGCAACAGAGAGAGACTCTGACTAAAAAAATAAAAATAAAAATTATATATATATATATAATATATTTACATTTATTTTATATATATAAAATAAAAGTTTTTCACCAAATTACACAAGCATTTGCAGTTTGAAGTAAAACAACACCTTCCTTTTCATGGCCTTCTCTGCTACTCGACACGAATCCCATATTAGTTTTACCTTGTATACTTTTCTCTCTTTTTTAGATTAGAAAACTTAGTTTATTTAGAAAGTAAATTAGAGGGAGAGAGAGAGAAAAAGGAGATTCACTTCCCCAATGTAGGGGAGCAGGTCAGAGTCAGAAAACATGGTGACAGCCATAGCTCAAAGAGCACATAGTCACACCAGAGTCTAGTAAGGCAATGGCCTGTATACTTTTCTTAACAGTAAAACCATTAGGAGCATTTGAGTGGACACTGATACAGTGGATGTTTTGTGGCAATTATAAAATAAGTACCTTCTATCATTAAATAATTGTCATTTCCACAGATAAAATAGACCAAACAACAATACAGTATACATAAAACAACTGCCAGTCCCAGCACTGTGGGAGGTACAGTGCCATAAGGGAGAAGGATTGCTGAGGCCAGGAGTTCAAGAGCAGGCTGGGGAACATAACAAGACCCTATCTCTACAAAAAAATTAAAAATAGCCGGGCTTGGTGGTGCGTCCCTGTAGTCCCAGTTACTTGGATGGCTGAGGCAGGAGGATCACCTGAGCCTGAAAGTCCAGACTGCTGTGATCACAGCACTATGATCACAGCATTACATTCTAGCCTGGGTAAAAGACTGTCTCAAAAAACAAAAATGTGAAAACTGCAATCTCTCCAAGAGATCATCAGAATAACCTGTTAATCAAAAAAGGCTAAATGTATTCAATCTACCACACTAAGGGAGAACACCACTTCGACAAAAGCTTAGTAGTCTCAGAAGGGTAAGAATGGGATGACATTTATAGGATTTGGAAGTCTGGACAGACAGAGCTTAAAACAGGTCTTTCAAGGCAGGGAGCTCTTCGGGGAATTGGGCAGAGTTTTTGACAATAGCTGAAGGTTGGTGATGGGGTGACCATTTTCCTGGTTTGCTGGGGACTCTCCCAATTATAGCAATAAACATCCTCCAACCAGAGAACCCTTTCAATCCTGGGCACACTGGGACAACTGGTCATCCTCATTGGTGGGCAACCATTGCAAGGCCGTCTGACAATGTGCACAGCAATACCACACACAACTGACAAAGTATTGTAGCCTAACCTCCCAAGGCTTGACACAGAAATTTTATTGACAGTGTTCAAATGTATTGTTTCTATATGACAAAAAATACTGCATGCCTGTGTGCATTCAACACATACCATAGCAATACAACCTAATTTTCAAAATATTTTTAATGTGGCAAGGTAAATAAAACATAACGTTTAACATTTTAACCATTTCTACGCATACAACGGAGTAGCGCTCATTACATTCACAAGCTGTGTGACCATCATCACTTCCTTTTCGTCAAGGACGTTTATATTCACTCATCTATCGATGTGGCCGGCCCTGCCCCAGGCGCTAGGGAGTCCATGTTCAACATAAATGACATGTGACATGTTCCGTGGCGTTCAAGGACCACGGCCAGGGCTGTTTTTTCCCCAAGTCTTTGTGTACGTGGGGAAGGTGGCGGGGTTAAAAGGCGCAGTAGAGACACTGCGGAGGCCAGAGAGGAGCCTATCCAGCCTATCCAGCCCATCCTTTGGAGGGGCGGCGCAGGGAAGGATCCGTGTCCGAACCCCAAAAGCGGAGTCGGAGGCTGGCAGCATCTTCCCGCCTAAAGCGATGCGGTCTGGAGGGGGCGGGGCCTGGAGCGGGGCGTGCCGGAGGAGCAATGGGCGGGCTCGGAGGCGGGACGGGGCGATGCAGAGAAGGGGCGAAGGGGCGTGGGAGTGTCAGGGGCGGAGCCCTGGCTGCGTCGGGGCGGGGCGGAAAAAAAAAAGTGTTGGGGAAGGACAGGGCAGGGTCTATGAAGGGGCGGGGAGGCCGGCGGGCGTGTTCGGGGCGGGTCAAGGGGGCGAGGCCTCGGCTGTGCCAAGGACGCGGCGGAGGCGCAGCGGACGTATCCGGGGGCGGGGCATAAGTTACGCAGGGGCGGGGCGAATCGGGGTGGGCGTGACCGGGGCGGGTC
>NW_007251504.1:17691-19059 GCF_000164805.1 Carlito syrichta
CTGAGCTCGCTCGGTCCGGGTGCCCCACCCGGGGCCTGGGACGCGCTCTCCCCCGCGCGCCCCCCAACACCCCCTCCAGCGCCAGCCCTGGGCTCGGGATGGGAGGGTGTGTCCCTGTTCCTCGCCCCATGTCCCACGGTCCCGAGGCCGACGGGCACGCACCCCTTGAAGCACGTGTGAGCTACCGGAGGTTTGCGGGAAGGCCGCAGACCCCGCAGGGTGTCTCGAATCCTGCGGCGATTTGGGAGGCCCTTTCCTCCGCGCCCTGCTCCCTGTCCTGTTGTTTGTTTTGTTGTAGAGACAGCATCTCACTGTCACCCGGGCTGGAGTGCAGTGGTGTGGCCATGGCTCACTGCAGCCTCGAACTCCAGGCCTCAAGGGATCCTCCCACCTCTGCCTCCTGTGTAGCCAGGTCTACAGGCGCCACCACTCTGGGCTAATTTTTTTTTAAAAGAGGTCTTACTATGGTGTCCAGGCTAGTCATGAACTCCTGGCTTCAGGCAATCCACTGCCTCAGCACAACCCAAAACTAACCCTAACCCAAAACTCTGGGATTATAGGCGTGAGCCACCATGTCCAGCTTCCTGTCCTATGTTATAACTTGTGTAGGATTGGACTCAAGCTTTATCTCTCCCTTTATTCAGAATTTTGCACCTTAATATCGAATACTGAGCCCGGCGCGGTGGCTCAAGCCTGTCATCCCAGCACTTTGGGAGGCTGAGGTGAGGGGAATGCCCGAGCCCACGAGTTCGAGAACAGCCTGGACAACTAGGCAAGACCTCATCTCTACCATAAATCAAAAAATTAGCTGGGCATGGTGGTGTGGGCCTTTAGTCCCAGCTACTTGGAAGGTTGAAGCAGAAGGATCGCTGGAGCCCAATAGGTTGACGCTGGGGTGGCCGTGAGCGTGCCACTGCACTTCAGCCTGGGCAGCAGAACAAGACTCCAACTCCAAAAAAAAAAATCTAACACTGGTGAACACTGCACTCTGAAGTCAAGTTTTTTATGCACAAGTTCCTTATATACAATAAAAAAATTATGGAAGTTAAGCATGTAACGTGATACATATTATCTAGTTATTTTTAAAGGTTTTGAGAGATACCATATTTTTTTGTCTCAAGTTAACATTTTATTTTTTTAAGAGCTTTCAGAATTCAATAAAAGCTAAGTTTCTAGTTTTCTTTTTGTTTTTTTAATTGTGTGTTTGACCATTTCACATTCGTTGCTTTATCTCTGAAAAGCTAAAGTTAAGATGAAATTAGAACGCTCTAGCATCTTATTTAAATGACTAGAATTTAAATAACCTTCCCAGTCACCATCCCCTACCCGGTCACCATCCCCTACCTGTGGCCTGTCCCCCCCTCCTGG
>NW_007251504.1:19254-40184 GCF_000164805.1 Carlito syrichta
CCCACCGCCCTCCCGTGTCACCCCCCCTTCCTGGTAAAAATTTTACTCTTTCTTAAAACAGAACAGTCTTCTTTGGGAAGTGAAGAATGGAATCCTTGGGAAGGAGATGAAAAAAATGAGCAACAACACAGATTGAAAACTAGCCTGCAGATATTAAACAAATCCACGAAAGGGAAAACAGACCTCAGTGTACAGATCTGGGGAAAAGCCGCCATTGGTAAGTTCATATGTAGAAGAAAGAAGTAAAAAGCACTGTAAAATGCACTTAATTGATACTACTTTCATTTTGATGTCATTTATTTCATCATTTGTTAATTCAGGTATGATGTATTTTTTGCCAATATTGATTTCTCCTTCCCAGTAGACCACATCTGTATGTAGATACACAAACACAGATTCCACTGCTGGTCATTGGCGGAGCCCAACTCCGTGGTAGATCCCATGAGCACGTTGGGTAGCACCAGTCCATGGACATGCGTGTGTCCATTGAATTTTCATGACTCTCTATTTACTGGATATTTGACGCACAAGTATTAGATGTGACCTCTGCCCTTGATGGCCACACAAGTTTGGGGAACACTGAAGAGAACGAAGGTAAACAAGGTTCTTCCTTGTGGGCCTTTCTTGGAGCCTTTAACGCCAGTGTTCGCTGTGAGTATCGAGGAAGAGGATAGGGTATGTGGTTGATTAAACTTGATTGTCCACAGAAGCAGCTGGGCTTCTCCTCTCGTGAGGGTCATGAGAGTCTAGTGTTCCAGGACATACATTATGCTCTGTTAGAGAAGGAGGCACTGAGGGCCAGAAGAATCAGCGAGGATTTTGCGATTTAGAAGGGGCTTCATTTGGCCTTGGAAGGTGAACTGGATTTGTGTGCAATAAAGGATGTGGATAGAAATAGCAGACCAGAGGAAAGCACAGAGCTAGGGCCTGGCTCACGAGATTGCCTGCATGCATTCATGCGTATATACAAACATATAGCCTTGAAGGTGGCTTCCAGCCTCTAAAGTTCAAATACCTGAACCCAGGCCTGTAATCATCACGTTCTAGCAAGTCTCTAATTGTAACTTCTTCCTTTAACCCTACCTTTCATCATAGTTCATAATTAATTCTACATCTTTACAGGTTTGCATTCATTTCTAGACTTTTCTCTCCTTTTTTTTTTTTTTTTTTTTTTTGAGTTGGAGTCTTACTCCATCACCCAGGCTGGAGGGCAGTGGCACGCTCACGGCCACCCCAGCTTTGACCTGCTGGGCTCAGGTGATCCTTCTGCCTCAGCCTTCCAAGGAGCTGGAACTACAGGTGTGCACCACTGCCCCTGGCTAATTTCTGATTTATTGTAGAGACAAGGTCTTTCCAAGTTGCCTGGGCTGGTCCCAAACCTGTGGGCTCAGGCAATCCACTTGCCTCGGCCTCCCAAAGTGTTGGAATGACAGGCTGAGACAATGTGCCCAGCCAGCTTTTCTCTTTTCGATCTGATAAGCACCAAATGGCCTGGTGGGTTTTGTCTCATGCTGCTTTCTTCGGCCTGTTCCCTAGACATAGTCAGAGGAAACCTGGCATAGATGCACTCACTCAAACAGAGGGGGATAGGAGTCAAAAGGAGTCGCTGATCCACACAGGCAGATATCACGCCGGGCAATCTCCATCTCCTTTGGGTTTCCAGGCCGAGGAAAAATCCATGACTTGCAGGTTCTGGCTTTCCAGCTCCACCACGGGAGTCACTCTTCCTTTTCCATGAAGAGTAGCACATGTCTGCAGCTTAGTCATTTTATCAGCCCAACATCTGCTTGTAAAATGTTCAGAGCCTGACAGCCTTCTTTAGTCCATGCTGGCAGCAGTGTTTCTGCTGATGTAACATTCTCAAGAACCATGTGAGTCTCCTGTGTGTATCATGGGATTCACATTTTCAAGAGAAGCTCTTCCGCAGATGTTTTCTGAGTGATCCCGTCTCTGTTTCTGGTTTCTGCTGAGATGGCTGAGGAGACCCATCAGTCACAGGTGTGACCTCTTCAAAAAGCCCTTTGTGTGTATGTAAATGATTAGTCTAATCTGATGCTTCCAGGGCACTGTGTACAGCCCCATTTGTGGCCTTCTCTCCTGACAGTAAATCTAATTTTTATCTCTTTTGCAATCTTAACTGTCTAAGGAAGGCCCAAATCATCAAGTTCTGGCTCCTTGTTGTTTAACGGGTCTTCCTTCAATCCTTTTCTTTCCTCTTATGTTTCACTGTAATCAGCAAGAAGAAACTTGTCCTCACCTTTAACACTTTGCTCAGAACCATCTTCAGCCAATGATTAAGTTCATCACTTACAAGTTCTGCTTTCCACGTAACTGCAGGGCACAATTCAGCTACATTTTTGCTGTTATATTGCAAAATCCCCTTTCCTCCACTCTCTGATAACATGTTCCTCGTGTCCCACAGAGTCCTTGTGAGCAGTGCCTTTCATATGCATTTTTCCACCAACAATCTGCTTGTGACATTGAGGTGTTCTCTAAGACAATACGGGGTCTGTGCACTGTGGGCCCCACTTTGTTGGGTCCTCGCAAGCTGAGCTATTAAGCTCCGTATTTCTGCCTGTAGTCTCTTCAAGGCATCTAATCTAGGCCTTTGCAGTCACGTTCCTCAGTATTCCCCAGCCTTTCCCCATCTCCCAGTTCCAAAGCACACCATGTTTGGAAGTATTTGTCAGAGTTGTACCCCTTTCCCAGGACCGTCCTCTCACTGCATCATCCAGTTTCCTGTAGCCACCATAATAACAAGTTGCCACAAGCATGTGGGCTCCAAACTGCACAGATGTATCACCCTACATTTCTCAATTGTGCCCTGCAGATCTGAAATGTGTCATTGGGGCTGTGCTGCTTTTGAAGGCTTTAAGGAGAATCTGCTTCCTCACCTTGTGAGTTTCTAGAGGCCACCCACATTCCTCGACCAGTGGCTTCACGCCCTCTAGCCTCCGCCTCCATCCTCCCGTCTCCCCCCCCCCTTCTGGCCTCCTGCTTTCCTCTGGGGAGGGCTCTTGAGACTACATAGGGCCCACCTGCATAACCTGTGGTCATCTCTTCACCTCAGCACCTGTAACTCAGTCACACATCCAAGTCCCTTTTGCCATATAAGGTAACACACAGGTTCTGGAGAGTGGGACGTGAGTGTCTCTGTGGGAGGCTGTAGGGGGTATGTGACTCAGCCTACCCTGTTTGGAAAGCTTTGTCTAGTTGGCCGATTTTAGACATGGTTGTTTGGCTTCCTTAGTGCCAGGGTGTAATGAGAATGGAACAAAACGCATCTTCCAGTATCACTAACACAGAGGTGTGTGCTGTCTACCCGTTGTGTCCACTCCTCCTGTGACCGAAATCCCATTGCAGCTGTGCCAGAAGGGAACATGTGGCAGCCTTTGTCTGCAGGGCAGCATGCCTTCAGGGGTGTGCTGACGCCAGAGGAGGAAGCCCATTCCCTTGACCCCTGAGCACACATGTGTGTCCATGACGCCTCGCAAAATGGTGAATTCCCCTGGGTATCATAGAAGCAATTCTAATTGTATAGTGGTTTACTTTGGAATATAATGCATTTGATTTCAGAATAAGAGGTAGTAAAGGTCAGTGATAATTCAGGGTTACTCAAATCTAGAGGAAGAGAGGCCTGTACTGTAACTCACGTTTGCCACTTGACGCTGATGGTGTGATGGGGCTGTTGGTGGGAACACTGCCCGCCCACGGCCCGAGAGAAACTGTGGCTTCATGGTCAAGTGACTAAAGGAACAGAACACACACCAGACAGGCGAGACGGGAGATGTTCACTGCTTTGTTTTCTTGTATTGCAGGCTTGTATCTCTGGGAGCACGTTCTTGAAGGCTTGCTTGATCCCACTGAAGTGACCGCTCAGTGGAGAGAAGGAAAGTCAATTGTGGGAAGAACCTGTTACAGGTATTAGGAGCGCAGCATGCACCTTTGATGTGCTGCTGTTGTGATGTTTTATGTCAATCCTGGAAGAAAAGTAAGAGGAATATACTATAGTGATAGGAAATGTTTCCATTTCAACTTGGGAAGAACAGAGAAATAAATCTCAAATATGTATTCGTAGTTAAAGCTTACTTGGACATTTTCCGATGAAATGGGATGTTACGAAATGCTCCTTTTTTGGAATCATGTATCTGTTTGTTTGTTTTTTTTAATCTGATTATATGAAAAAGCTCACACTCTGCATTTTGTAACATTTGATTGGTGACAAGTATTTAACACTCTACACCAGCTGGGCGCAGTGGCTTATGCCTGCCATCCCAGCACTTTGGGAGGCAGAGGGTAGAGGATTGCCTGAGCCCAGGGGTTCAAGACCAGCCTGAGCAACTTGGCAACACCTCACCTCTGCAGTAAATCAAAAGATTAGCCGGGTATGGTGGCTGCGTCTGTAGTTCCAGCTACTTGGAAGGCTGAGGAGGAAGGATCTCCTGAGCCTAGCAGTTCTAGGCTGCGGTGGCCATGAATGTGCCACTGCACTCCAGTCTGGGCGACAGAGTGAGACTCTGACTCAAAAACAACAACAACAACAAACACTCTACACCTTGGGGAAAGAATATATATACCTTAAAAAAAAAAGTATGTATTGTCATTTTTCTCTCTCATATAATAGTCATGTCCAAACTCTGTAATATTTAGCTGGTATCAAAGCTGTTGCTACCAGTTTTAAAATTTTTGTTTATTAAAACATATTTCATGTAGGAATTCCATGATGACTTAATGGTATAGATTACAATTTTCTTGAAATACTCAAAATTATCTATATTTAGATTCAAAAGGCAATGTATTGCTAAGCTTAAGGGGTTTTTATCTTTATAAAACTCTTATCTATGACTGAATTTTTTTTTATTCTGTTGCCCAGGCTGGAGTGCGGTGGCACCCTCATGGCCACCGCAGCCTCAACCTGCTGGGCTCAAGCGATCCTTCCACCTCAACCTTCCGGGTAGCTGGAACTACAGGCATACACCACCAGGTCCAGCTAATTTTTTTATTTTTTTATTGTAGAGGCAAGGTCTCACCAAGTTGCTCAGGCTGGTCTCAAACCCCGGGCTCAGGCAATCCTCTCACCTCAACCTGCCAAAGTGCTGGGATTACCGGCTGAGCCACCGAGCCCAGCTGCATGTATCATTTCAGAGCAATCTTACTTCACAAGGAGATGGTTTTAAAAACCATTATTGGTCATGATCTTGTTTCCTTTCATCCCAGCTTCTGATGATCTAATCCTGTTCGGGAGCTTAAACATAGACCTAAGCTTAGTAGTTGAATTGGGGTCTTTGAAAGTAGTTATGTGTTATGTGTATAAATCTAATCTTTTGGTATTTAAAAAGTAAACATGTGTATGGATATTAGTCTAATCTACCCGTAATACATAGAATTTTCAGAAAAGATTATTAAAAATTCCTGAAAAAGCTGGCATCCTTAAGCTTACAGTTATGCAATGTTACTATTCTGAGAGTGAAGGATTTGCACTAATAGCCTTAACTCCCAAAAGAAAGCCAAATGTGCCAGGCACAGTGACTCACGCCTATAATACCAGCACTTTGGGAGGTGGAGGCAAGAGGATTGCCTGAACTCGGGTTTGAGACCAGTCCGGGCAACTTGGCAAGACCTCATCTCTACCATAAATTTAAAAATTAGCCAGGTGTGGTGGCACATGCCTGTGGTTCCAGGTACCTGGAAGGCTGAGGCAGAAGGTCACCTGAGCCCAGCAGGTTGCGGCTGGGGTGGCCGTCAGTGTGCCACTGCACTCCAACCTGTGCGACAGAGTGAGACTCCGACTCAAAAAAGAAAATTGAATTTACCCTTCCCTTCTAAAATGTTTACAAGATTTTACACAGGCATACCTCAGAGATATTGAGGATTTGGTTCCAGACCTTCATAGAAAAGAAAATATTTTCATTAAGCAAGTCATGAATTCTTATAAAATTCGGCGCATGTAAAAGTTATGTTTACACTGTACTGAAGTCTGCTAAGTGTGCAATAGCATTATGTCCTTAAAAACAATGTACATACCTTAATTTAAAAATACTTTATTGCTAAAAAATGCTAATAGTCATCTGAGCCTTCAGCCAGTTGTAATGTTTTTGCTGCTGGAGGCTCCTGCCTCGATGTTGATGGCACTGACTGGTCAGGATGGTGGTTGCTAAGGGCTGGGGTGGCTGTGGCAGTTTCTTAAAACAAGACAACAGTGAAATTTGCTCCATCTATTGAAGCAAAGTTTCCTTTTTTCACGAAATTGACTTTTTTCACGAAAGAATTCTCTGTAGCATGCAAGGCTATTTAGTAGCATTTTAACCACTGTAGAACATCTTCCAAAATTGTAGTCTCAGGCCTCTGCACTGCTTTGTCAACGAAGCTTATGGAATATTCTAGAGCCTTTGCTGTCATTTCAACAGCGTTCACAGCACCTTCGCCAGGAGTGGGATCCCATCTCAGGAAGCCACTTGCTTTGCACCTCCTAAGAGGCAGCTCCCCACGCATTAAAGTTCTGTCCCAAGGCTGCATTCCTTCATCCCATCTTCAGGCTCCGCTTCCAGTCCTCTTGCTGTTTCCACCCCATCTGCAGTGACTCCCTCCACTCAAGTCTTGAACCTCCCAAAGCCGACCATAGGGATCAGCTTCTTCCAAATTCCTGTTAATGTTGAGATTTTTACTTCCTCCCATAAATCACAAAGGCTCTTCCTGGCATCTACAGTGGTGATGCCTTTCCAGAAGGTTTTTCATTCAGTTTGCCCAGATCAATCCAAGGAATCACTATCTATGGCAGCTATAGCTTTATGAAATGCATTTCTTAGACAATTAAACTGGAATGTCAAAGTTATTCCTTGATCCAGTGGATGGCGGAATGGATGTTGTGTTAGCAGGCCTAAAAACAGCATTCACCTCCTGTCCATCTTCATCAGAGCTCTTGGGTGGCCACTCAAGGTGCATCATGAATGAACAGTGTTCCTTTGAAAGGAATCCTTTTTTCTGACCGGTGGACTTAAAATACTCAGTAAACCCCACTGAAAACAGATGCGCTGTCATCCAGGCTTTGTTGTTCCATGTACAGAGCACAGGCAGAGTAGATTTCACATAATTTTTAAGGGCCCTGGGATTTTCAGAAGGCTACTTGAAGTAACCAGCTGCCTTAACCCATAACAAGAGTCGGCCTTGGAAGCTTGGAAGCTAGGCGTTGACTTCTCTAACTACAAAAACTCCTAGATGTCATCTTTGTTCAATGTAAGGCTGCTCGTCTGCATTGAAAATATATTGTTTAGTACAGCAGTTCCCAGCCTTTTTGGCATCAGAGACTGGTTTCATGGAAGACAATTTTTCTACAGAAGGAGTAGAGGGTAGGGTGGTTTGGGGATGATTCAAGCGCATAACATTTATTGTGTACTTATTTCTATTATTATTACATTATAATATATGATAAACTAATTACACAACTCACCATCATGCAGAATCAGTGGGAGCCCTGAGCTTGTTTTCCTGCAATGAGACGGTTCCATGTGGGGATGATGGGTGACCCGCAGTGTGTGGCTTTTATCTAGTCTTCTCTGTAACCTCGTGTCAGCTGCTGTCACTGCAGAAAACCCTGCTTCACCAAGACAGGATGTTGGAAATGGGAGCAGGTTTCTCAGTGCTGATGTGACAGGAGGCGGAGCTCAGGCAGTTATGCGAGTGAGGGGGAGCGGCTGTAAATACTGTGCAGCCCAGTTCCTAATAGGCCACGGACTGGTACCAGTTGGGGGCCCTTGGTTTAGAGCATCCACCTTCACCAGCAACATTGGCTGAATCTTCTGGGGAGCTCGCTGCCATTCTCCACCAGCACTTGCGGCCTCACCTTGCACTTGTGTGTAATGGAGATGGCTGCTTTCCTTAAGCCTTACAACCAACCGCCGCTGGCTTCAGACTTTTCTTCTGCAGTGTCCTCACCTCTCTCAGCCATCGTAAAATTGGAGGGAGTGAGGGCCTTGCCCTGGATGAGGTTCTGGCTGAAGGGTGTGTTGTGGCTGACTGTATTACCTCTCTAGACCACTCACACTTTCTCCACGTCAGCAGGACGCCTGTTTAACTGTCTTACTTGTGTGTTCCGTGGAGTAGCGCTTTTAAATTCCTTTAAGAACTTTCCCTTTGCATTCACAACTTGGCTGTTCAGTGCGAGAGGCCTAGCTTTCAGCCTGTGTTGGCTTCAACATGCCTTCCTCGCCTCCTTAATCATTTCTACCTTTTGGCTTAAACTGAGGGACGAGCGACTCTTCCTTTCACTTGAACACTTAGAGGCCCTCATAGGGCCATTAATTAGCCTCATTCGATATTGTTGTGTCTCAAATAATAGGAAGGCCCACGAGGAGGGAGAGAGACAGGGAAAGGCTGGTTGGTGGAGCATTCAGAGCACACAACATTTGTCCACTAAGATCACCATCTTATAGGGCCACGGTTCATAGGGCTACAGAATCATTAGAGTAATAACATTAATGATTACAGATCACCATCTCAAATAGAACAGTAATGAAAGAGGTTGGAATAATGTGGGAACTACTAAAACGTGACCCAGAGCCTGCTGCTGGAGAAGGGGTGCTGATAGACGCTCAGCGCAGGGCAACCACAGATCTTCGTTTTGCAGTAAATGCAGTATCTGCAAAGGTCAGCAAAATGAGGCATGCCATACTGTGGTCACATAGTAATGCTACTTCCTGTGAGAGTGTAAGGGAACTGTGTATTCAAAGAAGGTCACCATTGTAGCAGATTTTTAAAAATAATTTATTAAAGTTTTAGGCTCATAAAAAGTGTACATAATTCATTCATCCAAAATTAATCAACTTTTGTAGAATTGCAGGTTTTGAGTGGAATCAGGTACATGGATACTAACTCGGTGTTTCCACACATTCACCATCCTCATTTGACCAAAAGTAAATCAGCAGTAATGGCTCACCTTGAAGATACTGGAAGAGTTTCTGGGTCTGTTAGGATAGTTGTTGTAAATAAGCATCAATACATAGTGTTCAGATACAAGCTTACAAAGAGTATATGGCATTTAATTTTAGCTTCAGGTTAATTCTGAGACAGAAGTGGAAAGGGTGTCATCAGTGTTCCAGGGTCCATCGGGCTTACGAATGCCGATTCTTACCAACTCCTGGGTCTCAGTGATGGAATCCAGGGTACCAACAAATGCCTCAAACAGAGACAGAACCATCCATCAGGCCATGTGCTTGTACTGGCTTGACTGAGACATTCCATCCATACAGGCAGACTGCAAATGATACCCAATTACTTGAGGATTGTTGGATTAAACAGAGAATCAAAGCATGGGGCTTACTTATTATATGTAGTGCTACTAACTGTGCATTTCAGAAAGAAAGGAATGTGAACCATTGTTCACCACTGACTGGTGACTTGCGTCCACCCTCTTTGCTCAGGACATGAATGCATGACTGCATGCAGGCAGACTGAACTTCTGGGCCAGTGGACAAGCCCTATCACTCTGGGTGTGCAGCATGTGACTGAGTTGTTAAGGCAGATGCTGGAGCCAGGCCACCTCAGTTCAGATTCCAGCTCCACTGCTGTGCTGTCTGGCCATGGGCGAGTTTCTCAACCTCTCTGTGCCTGGATTTCCTCAAGTTTAAGACAAGGCAAACAAAAGTTCCTATGTCATCAGGTTGTTTATAGATTAAATGCATGAGTAAATTACAGTGCCTAGAGTGATGTCTAGAACATAGTAATCACTGTAGAAGTCCTGTTGCCATTTTATTATTTTTAGTGTCAGTTGAATAGGTCCTGTAGCTTTTTTGTTTTTTGAGTCAGGGTCTCTGTCGCCCAGATTGGAATGCAGTGACACGATGATCACAAGTCATCGCAGCCTCAATCTCCTGGGCTCAAGTAATCCTTCTGCCACAGCCTCCCGAGTTGCTGGGACTACAGGCACACCACACCCAGCTAAATTTTTTGATTTATTGTAGAGACAAGGTCTCACCAAGTTGCCCAGGCTGGTCTCACCCTTGGGCTCAGGCTGTCTTCTCACCTCCATCTCCCAAAAGTTGAGATGACAGGCACGAGCCACCATACCTGCCCTCAGTACTCTTCTTTCTATTCCCTTCACTGTCTGATATCTCCATCACTCACCTTGTCACATGTACCATGTCGATACGTGCTTTGTATTAACATATCCAATTAAGTTTCAAGCCAGCCTGAGACCTGTCTCTTGAAGACATATGTGTGTCTCTTGGCGTATAGCTACTCATATCCACCACATGCTGACTTAAAGTTTAATCTTAGGACAACTTTATTTTTAATTTGTTAGAGGGAACCTTTGTGACCATTCAGAGACTAATGAGCATTCAGGTTGTTCCTTTCAGCTGATGATTCATTCGGGGGTGAAGCGGGAAGATTGCTTGAGGCCAGGAGTCTGAAACCAGCCTGGACAACATTGCAAGACGCCCATCTCTACAAATTAAAAAATGGAAAAAAAAAGAAAAGATAAAATGGATTCACATGGGAGAATATTATGTAATTTCCTCTTCAGAACACAATTTGTCCAATAGACATAAATAGCCTCATAATAAGTTCATAATGAACACTGAGTCATTTTTTTAGATGAATCATCCTTACCTAAGAGGAACTTCCGGTTAGAAAAAAATTAGAATATCAAGTAAAGAACTTCATATAATACCCAAAGACTGTTTAATAAGAGAAATGCCATTCCTTGAATCAGTCTTCAGCTGGTGACCCATCTTTAGTGAGGCCTGAACTCCAGGACAAAGGCACCCTTGCTTGGAGGATTATGTATGATGCAAGCGAGAGGAGCCTTCTGTTCTGCAGGTAACCACATTTCATCTTCCAGCTCCATTCCCCTCGGATCCTCTGGGTCAGGTCAGTCCTACTAGCGTGGCTTTCGGAGCCCCAGCTGAGATGGAGTCCGGGGGAGGCGGTGGAGGCAGCCCAGCCAGCCCTCCTCTCACTTCCAGTCTGTGGCAATGATGTTAGTAGCTGTGGGACCCTCAGGTCCCAGACACAGGTCACCCTTTGCTCTGTGTATTCCTGGGGAGTAAAAAGACTTTTCCACAGTTCTTGCTGTTTCTGGCTAAACTGACAGTCATGTTGCTTGACAGTCATGTTGCTTGACCACACGCCATTGCTACCTAACCTGGGAAAATGTGTACTGGCATTGAATGCAGTATTCAGCTTTCTTCAGAAAGCAAACTACTATGTAATTTCAGAGGTCTAGCTGTTCATTAATTCTGTTAAGCACTCATAACGTTCACGTTCCCTTTTACCCTCCCTAGTCTGTGCAAAGGTTCAGAGGCATTAGCGTCTCCTCGAAAACCCAGACAAACTAATAGCTAAAGGTGATAGTGGATTAATTCATGCACTCCTTGGAGCAACAAGTAATGTCTTAGTTACTGTCTTATTCCCAAAGGGCCTCTTCACAGTTTCCACTATACTAGAATAAATAATGATCCAATCTGTCAGCAAATATGTGAAAGCAAGATTTTTATGGTAACCCCACCCAAGGAGTAAAAAAATACCTGTATTTTGGTGTGTAAATGTACGGGGGATAGAACAAACTGCAGAGAAAGGACTAAGAGTGTTTTTTGTTTGTTTGTTTGTTTTGAATTGGAGTCTCACTCTGTCGCCCAGACTGGAGTACAGTGGCCGCTCCTGGCCACCGCAAGAGTGTATTTTTAAAGTATCAAAATATAGAAATGGGGGCTTGGTACAGTAGTTCAGCCTGTGATCCCAGCACTTTGGGAGGCCAAGAAAGGAAGGAGAATTGCTTGAGGCCAGGAGTTTGAGACCAGCCCGGGCAACATAGTGAGACCTCCTTTCTACAAAAAATAAAAAAATTAGCCAGGCATGGTGGCACATGCCTGTAGTCCCAACTATTTGAGAGGCTAAGACAGGAGGATTGCTTGAACCCAGGAGGTCAAGGCTAAGGTGAGCTGCGATTGTCCCACGGCACTCCAGCCTGAGCAACAGAATGAGACCTCAACTCAAAAAAGAAAAAACATATATATATATATAAAACTTGGGATATTTCTTCATTGACAATACCTTTTCTTAATGAGAGCTGAATTTATATGCCTTATCATTCAAAATGTGGGACAATTGAGCCCAAGATGAAATAGAATACCAGACTCATTTCTCCTCCACTTGAGCATTTATCTGTTACAAACTTTAATCTACAAACATTTAAACTGTTAATATTTAAATATTCTCAAACTATTTCCTATGATATCACGAGAAATCATCATTTTAAAAAATCTGCTTTAATTTTTAACTTTTCCTTTTTGAAATAATTTTAGAATTACAAAAAAACTGTACAAAAAATCCCCTTATACCTTTCACCCAGATTTCTCTAATTGCTAACATTTGACTTAATCACAATACAGTTATTTTTTTCTCAGGAAATTAACATCCATACAAAATGACTGAAGAAGTCACAGATCTTCCCGTTTCACAGCCATCCCACTGTTGTCTCTTCGCTATCCTGGTTTCCAACCAGGATTGCAGGCTGCTTGGTTTCATGTCTCCTTGGCTTCCCCAGTCGACCATGTATGTCCTCAGTCTTTCCCGACCTGTGACTCACAGAGAGTGCTGCCGTCTGTCTTGCAGAATGTCCTTTTGTCTGGGCCTGTCTGGTGTTTCCTCATAATTCAGGCTGTGAGCCATGCGCGGTGGCTCACGCCTGTCATCCCAGCACTTTGGAAGGTGGAGGTGAGAGGATTGTCTGAGCCCATGGGTTCGAGATCATCCTGGACAACTTGGCAAGACCTCATTCCCACAATAAATTAAAAAATCAGCTGGGCGGGGTGGCCCACACCTATGGTTGCAGCTACTTGGAAGGCTGAGGCAGAAGGATACCCTGAGCCCAGCATCAAGGCTGTGGTGGCCATGAGTGTGCCACCGTACTCCAGCCTCACGACTGAGACTCCCACTCAAAAAGAAAAAAAATTCAGACTGTACACTTTGGTTCAGGATACCTCACAAGTGGTAGTGTCGTCCTCAGTGCATCTTTTTTTTAACCCATTCCTGATTAGGTTAGCTTTTAGCACTTGACTGAAGTGCTGTCTGCCTGGTTTTGATTAATAATTATCTTAAGGAAGTACTTTAGGGCTATGTAAATATCCTGTTTCTCATTATACTTACATGGTCTCAAAATATCTTCTTTTACCCACAAATTATAGCATCTGGATAAATACCCAGAAACTATTTATTAAGACAAGTGCCATTTCTTGAATCAGTCATCAGCCTCGACCTCCTGGACTCAGGTGATCCTTCCATCTCAGCCTCCCAAAAGTGCTGGGATTACAGGTGTGAGCCACTGCGCCCTGCCAGTTCCAAGCATTTTGAATTCAAGAAATGAAAATAAAAAGTAGATAGTAGCAGGACACAGTGGTTCACACCTGTCATCCCAGCACTTTGGGAGGCCGAGGCAAGAGGATTGCCTGAGCCCAAAGATTTGAGACCAACCTGAGCAACATGGTGAGACCTCACCTCTACAATAAATTAAAAAATTAGCTGGGTGTAGTGGTGCACGCCAGTAGTCCCAGCTACTTGGAAGCCTGAGGCAAGAGGATCCCCTGAGCCCAGCAGGTCGAGGCCGCGGTGACCATGAGCGTGTCACTGCACTCTAGACTGGGTGGCAGACTCCGACTCAAAAAAAAAAAGTAGTAAGCATAGTAAGCATATAACTTGAATATGATTAATTACTTTGGAACAAAGAATTAAATTGTTTACTGTACGCAAATAAATATATAAAAACCAGTAAGGAGAACCTCATAAAATCCCCAGAATCACTGGATTAAAAATTTAAAAATAAAGGACATGCAATCCCAATAGACTTTAATGTTAACTATTCATTAGAAAAAAGCTAACTAGTAGGAGAGTTTAGGGGGCAAAAAATAAAATGAGTGCCAATAAATCAGTATGTTTGTAAACACTGCTTCATACCTTCATGCTCATACAAGTAGAACTCGGAGTTTTTCATAAAGATGGCTGATGAGAAGGGGCCTAATTATGTACATAATTAGCGACTAAATAAATCCAACAGGTAAAGAACATGAAATCAGCATAATGTGAAGCTGTTTCACTCCTAAACAATGCTATGTTAAAGGCACCTCTTGTTCTTCTCTGTTCTTAGGATGACTTAACCTGTTATTAACTAAATTATTCGTATTAGTTATTCTGAATGCAAGTGCAGATTTTAAAATTCAAATGTATTGACAAAAAGCAATCATAGATACAACCACTCACAGAAATGGAAATCCTTTTAAAAGTCAGTTGATTTTTAAAAGGCAGAGCTGGCCCATGTAAATTGCTCAAAGATGCTTCCCCTTATTTATAGGGGTCTTTTCACTTCAGAGGAACAAACACGTACCAAAATGAGTCCAAAGTAAGAGAAAGTTGCATTTGAAAAAAGCTGGCTTCATATTGGAGGAAAATATAGTAAAGATGTTGACATTTTAAGCTGGGTTAAAAGCAAACAATAGGTGGCTCTGCAAACAGTGAAGTAAACATAGTTTTAGTATTATAACATACAGTGAATCAGAGCCATTAAATTGTCGTTAGAACATCAAATTAACAGGCATGGTGTATTACAGGTAACATCCAAATTATAAACATTTATGTACTAAAAGTCTGTAAGTTGGAAGTCTAAACTAAATGTGCATTTATATAGTGAGTTAATCATAAATAATCTTGAAGACTGGTAGATTATGAGCATAAACACAGACGTGGCATGACCTACTTGGGGAAAATGGCCCCGCCCCAGAAGCGAATGTCTCCTGGCCCATTGTCCCACCCTAGATGGGGGTGGACCATGGGGGAGGGTGTTCTAACCTAAACACTGACTGAGGAGGCTGTGACGCCTGGCAGTGATGCACAGTAGCAGGTTCAGTCATGGCAGCCACTCAGGGAAGGGCCACTCAGGAGTTAGAAACGCCTGCTTGATATGCTGGAAGCTTCTCAAATAACAATCAACCAAAGGTAATCATGTGGAATCCGGGGGCTGAGAGCCACTTGACGGCTTAGCTTGTGCGTTCAGGAAGGCATTTGACAGACTGTTAGGCACTGTTCTTTCACATAGTCATTCACTTACTGTGATAGTGGGACACGCAGTGTTTGTTCAGTCGTGTTGCTGAATTAGAGTGAGAGGAACCTCGGCACACGCAGGAGATCGGTTCGAGGGCATGTCCAGGATTCGTGCATACTCCAGTCCTGCCTGTAGGAAAGTCGACCCTCCTCTAGGTGGGTTTGTGTCCTGCTAACACTGCATTCTCCAATCGTTTGGTTGGAAAGAAAATCAGTGCATCAGTGGACCCGTGTAGGTCACACTTGCGTTGCTTAAGAGTCAACTGTGTATTGGATTTCAAAAATATATTGTTTCCACAACCAGCATTAGAATTCCAAAGTTAAATGATTTCTCTGGACTTTCTAAGTATTGAAAGTATTTATTAGGAGGAAATTGTTTAACTGAACCAAGCAGCAGAAGAAAGCATGCTGAAAAGTATGAGTTCTAACTATCAAATATATGCCTGGACATCTAGAAGAGCAATTCACTGTTTTAAAATTCTATATATGAGTTCTTAAAACATGTTTACTCTTGATGGAATGTAATGATTGATGTTTGACTAATAATCCTAGGAAACTGAAGCGTAGCACCCATCATGCATAAATTTACTGCAAGGTCTTTTACGTCAGCCTCACTTTACAAACTAAATATGCAGCAGGAAGATTATCCAATCGAATTTTAATAACTTGATTTATATTTTACATGCAGTGGGATAACTTAAGTCAATTGGCAGAGCAAGTAACTTCCTTAAGGAACATGACGGCTTAGTCGTTCAGCATGTACTAAGTGCTTACCCTTGAGTTCAGAGTAGGCTCTGGGAATTTCAGAATGAATGACATGCCTTCCCCTGACCTCGGGGAGTTCACAGACTAGTGGTTGGGACAAACACATGAGTGATTTTCATAGAACCCAGGAAGCATAATGATTTGCATACCTGTCATGTCAGTTGTTCAGGAAATACAGAAGAAAGGATGCCATCCGAGTAGAGTTGGGGGCATGGGGCCTTTCCAGAAGGTTCCTGGAGGGGGCGCCAGGAGTTAGCAAGGCCCAAAGAGGAGGGATTACGTTCCCAGCAGAGGTGACACTCGAGGCTCCTGACTAACAAGCAACTTGGTTTGTACACGAACTTGCAAACCGTGATTTGATTTGAAGGAGACAGCTGTGTGCAGTGAACCAGGTGGGAGCTTGAAGTAGCCAGCAGAGAGGTAGTCAGCAAGGGATATTTGAAATGGAGTCAGAGCCGGGTACAAAGTTGAGAAGCATGAGGGGGCAAAGCGACCAGATTGGGATCAGCCAGCTGAGAGGAGGAGAGTGAGAGCAAGGCAATGCTCGTCTCCCACTCACAGGGCGCTGGCCGTCGAGATCGAAGTGGAGAAGCAGGAGCGTCTGGCCCCACTCCCAGCCTGCCCTGCCCGCCTGCCCCTCCTCCCCAGCAGGCAGCCCTGCCCTCGCCTCCTCAGGGACATGTCATTCTGTCCCTCAACCAGCTGCTCTCTGGCCCCTCACCTGTCCTTTTTCTCTCTCCTGAGCTCTCCTGGTTCAAGGTTGATCCTCCCCACCCCAGCACTGCAGTTTGACTAAGAAATCTCTCAACACATGTCGCACACAGCCCGGCTCTCTGAATCCAGTGGAATTGCCCTTGAAGTTCCATCGCCTAGACCTGCAGTGTCTTCACTGGGAACCCTGCACATGTGCACTGGGGCACCTCAAAAGATTATAAGATTCCCAAAAGATTGGGAAACAGTGACACGTGACATCTCTCAGGCATCATGCAAACTGCGAGCTCCAGGCAGTCCAAGCTGCTCATGTGTCTGTTCTTAACATTAGTTCCCCTGCGTCATCTCAGCTAGGCCATGCCTTGTGGAGCTGGGTTTTCCATGCCTGCTGTGACAAAAAAGTCAGTGTGGAACAGGAAAGGACAGAGACTGCGTCCACTGTGACTCCAAGGGTGGAAAACTTGCGCAGCACTCAACAGGTGCACATGTGCCGTTATTTAGTACTCATGATTAGTTAAGAACGAAACAGAAATATTTTTTCTTTCAATATGAGTGTTATTTAAGTGGCTTCTACGCAGTTGAGACATAGATACTGAGTTGCTTAGTCCCCATGATTTTAGAACACGGAATTGACTCATTCCTTTTGGCTTGGAAGAGACCATGAAACATTCACAGGAGCGCTGAAGGCACTGGGAAGGTCCGACCTACACCCTGGTGCCACCGCACAGACCCCATGGCCTTCACCACTACCTAGCTTGGGGGCTGTAGGGACAGGACCAGCATGGGACAGATGCCCGCAATGAATTGTGCCTAAGGCGAACTTGTACAGATCGGAACCATTAGAAAGATGTTCCTTTCGCAGGAAAGTGACCCTTGAGATTGACTTCTTGTGCTGTTTTTAACACATGGGCCAAAACTCCCTGCTAAAACTCTTACTATAGCTCCCAAAGCAGCAGCTTTGCAGTATCCAGCTAAGGCAACATGAGTTAATACTGTGCGAAGTTGTTCTTGTCTGTTGGCTGCTTCCTGTGGAAATATTTCCAGTTTGGGGACTTGTGATTAAAAAGACCCAAGCTATTCTGAGTTTTTTAAATTGTTATATATAAAAATGTAAAGTGTAACCTTGCCAACTAAATTATAAATCATCTTAATCTGTTATTGAACTGACTTAAGATTTTTAATTTATTTAGACTATTTGGTCCTCAAATTTTACATATTTATTTATTTTTAAAATTATAGTTTTCAAAAACATTATAGTTTTCTTTTAAAGATAGACTTATAGTAAATAACAAGTAGTTATAATATTAATTTGGAAAATTCAGAAAAATTAAATTTGTAATCATTCTTAATTCTACTTGGCCCATAATTCCAAAAACAATCATTTTGTTGCTGCCTCCAGCCTTTTTTTCTTTTTTTTTTCCCCTTCCAAGTAGCTGGAACTATAGTCACGTGCTACTACACCTGGCTAACTCATGTTTAATTTTAAAAAGGAATCAAATGATACAATAGTTTTGTAGTGGGAATCTTACAGAGAGAGACGGGACACAGAGGCCAGTTTGCCAGGAAACAGCATTTATTTGTGCCAGCACTGGCTCAGTGGATTCACAACCAAAGGCTGAGCAGGCCTTTTTTCTGTTTACGTTATTGCACAACTAAAATTAAACTATAGGCCGGGCACAGTGGCTCACACCTGTAATCCTAGCCCTCTGGGAGGCCGAGGCGGGGTGATCACTAGAGCCCAGGAGTTTGAGACCAGCTTGGGCAACATAGAAGACCTGGTCTTTACAAAAAAACAGAAAAACTAGCCAGGTGTGGTGGCACGTGCAGTCCCAGCTACTCAGAGACTGAGGCAGAAGGAGGGCCCGAGCCCTGGAGGTCGAGGCTATGGTAAACCATGATCATGCCACTGCACTCCATCCTGGGCAACAGAGTGAGACCCCTACCTATATTTATATATATTTATATATTTACCTAAATATTTTTCCTATAAAGGAAAAAATTATACTGTAGATACAATATTGTTTCCTGCTTTTTCACAGACTAATGGCTAACATTTGGTGGTGATTCTGTGCCAGAAATTAAGTGCTCTACCAGCACTTTTTAATCCGGTTCTAAGAATTATACCTGCCTGTAATTCTAAAGGAGAAATAAAACATTCATATACTACCAATAATAATTTGCTCTATTTTAGATTTAGGGGGTCCTCAAGCGTGCCTGTTACCTGGACATATTTTATAGTGGTTGGGATTGGGTCTCAGGCGGCCCACCACCCAAATAGTACCCGTCAGTGGTGTTTGAACCCTAACTACCAGTAGTAAACCTTTTAAACATATCATAATTATTATGATTTCTGAAGTGTTTGGTTGCCCCCTCCATTCTGCAGATTGTCTTAAATAACTCAATTATCACTAAATCATCAACCACCTCCAGTGCTAGGTACTGTCTAAGGCAAACTCAGAGCCCCATTCGGACTCCTGTAGGGTTTTATGATTTTAGAATAATCTTGTATAAATCATACAGTACATGTACACACAGCAAAATACATATTTAGGCTTTGTGTTTCAAGTGGTATCGGCTTACTCTAGTACTATTGGCCTTGGGGTCCTGCAGGAACTTCACCTCTGTGGTTAGACAAAACTGGGTTCAGAACTCAGCATTCCGGTTTGAACTGCACCATTATTTTGCAGAGTTTCGGACTATCCAACTGTATTGCTTTACTTAAAGGCTTACATTCTAGCCAGCATGTATTTTAGTGTAGTTAAAAACAAAAACAAGAAAAGCAGCCACCTTTTTGAGTGTCCCTTGCAAGTTGACCTGCTTACAGTGAAAGCTTCCCAGTAATCTACAGCTGGGCTCCATCATCCAGGCTTGTTTGGAAGACCTTGTATTATAAAGCTTGTATTTCTGGGAAGACTGTGGGTTAAACGTCCTTGTAGATTTCATGTGAAATGGGTAAGAGCGCCTGATGCCCAACTCCTTTGTTCTGACGCTTCCTTCTGCTGTGCTCTTAACAGCTTCATCACTGGCCCTGCTGTCATCCCGGGGTACTTCTCGGTGGACGTGGATAACGTGGTCCTCGTCTTAAATGGCAGAGAAAAAGCAAAGATCTTCTATGCCACCCAGTGGTTACTTTATGCGCAAAATCTCGTGCAGCTGCAAAAACTGAAGCATCTTGCAGTGGTTTTGCTTGGAAATGAACAGTGCAGTAACGACTGGATAAGCCCCTTCCTCAGGAGAAATGGAGGCGTCGTGGAGCTCCTTTTCATCGTCTATGACAGCCCCTGGATTAACGACGTGGACATTTTTCAGTGGCCTTTGGGGGTGGCAACGTAAGTACAAGATACGGTGGCACGTTTCTAGACTCTGAGAGCTGGATTTCTGAATCAAGAAGGGTATGTTTTAAGCTGTAATGAACTTAGTTCTTCTGGGACCATTGAGGCCAGGTAGTCTTTCCCAGAGGTTTGAAAATGGATGTAGGCTGATACTTCCGTGACGATAATGATGTTTTTAATGTTCTATACTTTTATGAGGGAAGCAGATGAGTTACCTTTTGGGGGGTTTTTGTTGCTGTTTTTGTTTTTGAGTCAGAGTCTCACTCTGTTGCCCAGGTTGGAGTGCAGTGGGATGCTCACGGCCACCACAGCCTCGACCTGCTGCACTTAGGTGATCCTTCCAAGTAACTGGAACTACCTGTATGTGCCACCATGTCTGGCTAATTTTTGATTTATTGTAGAGACAAGGTCTCTCCAAGTTGCCCGGTCTGGTCTCGAAACTCTGGGCTCAGGCAGTCCTCTTGCCTCAGCCTCCCAAAGTGCTGGGATTGCCGGTGTGAGCCACTGTGCCCGGCCTCTTTTTTTGTTTTAAAACCTCAATGCATAGGATGGATTTTCAAGCTTGTTAGGAGTCCCCTAAAGAGATGTTTAGCATAGAATGGCAGTCAGAGTCTATATAATTCACAGTTAAAAAAAAAAAACAAAACACTTACTTGAAAGGCATTGTTTAGAGGACTCAGTAGTATGGGGTCTGGAACTGGCTGAATTTGTACCATTCCCATATGTAAAAGGAGGGAACTGGCTGGGTGCGGTGGCTCAGGCCTGTGATCTCAGCACTTTGGGAGACTGTGGCAAGAGGATTGCCTGAGCCCAGGCTGGGTTTGTGACCAACCTGGGCAGCTTGGTAAGACCTCATCTCTACAGCATATCAAAAAATTAGCCAGGTGTGGTAGCGCATGCCTGTAATTCTGGCTACCTAGAAGGCTGAGGCGGAAAGATTGCCGGAGTCCCAGCAGGTCGACACTGGGGTAGCCGTGAGCATGCCACTGCACTCTAGCCTGGGCGACAGAATGAGACTCCAACTCAAAAAAAAAA
>NW_007251504.1:40204-47719 GCF_000164805.1 Carlito syrichta
GATATTTGCATAGCCTCAAAGTACCTCCTACCAACTACTTAACAATTACAAAGGCAAAAATAGTAACTTTCCAGAGAAGAAACTGGCCAACAACACTTTAACCAATTGATCAAAGTTAACATCACCAGTAACGCCACCAACCGATTCCTTGTGCCTCTAATGCAATGCCTTGAGAAGAACAACTTATATGGTGTCACTGCTAAAAATGCATAGGCTGAATCTTATCATCAGAAAACTACAAATAAGGGCTATTGTATAAAATGATTGGCCTGAACTTTATTAAAATGTCAGTGTTGGCTTGGTAGCTCACAAATCCCAGCATTTTGGGAGGCAGAGGTGAGAGAATTGCCTGAGCCCAGGGGGTTGAGACCAGCCTGAGCAACTTGGTGAGACCTCATCTCTACAATAAATTTTTTAAAAAAATTATCTGGGTATGAGGGCACAAGTAAGTGGTTCCAGTTATTTGGAAGGTGGAGGTAGAAAGATGGCCTGAGACCAGCAGAGGGAGGAGGTGGTGGCCGTGAGTGTCGCTCTGCACTCCAGCCTGAGTGACACAGTGAGTGCACTCTAGCATGGGCGACAGAATGAGACTCCAACTCAAAAAAAAAAAAAAAATTAGGCCACTTGCAGCAGGCCTGTCCTGTGTGACAGAGAAGGTTTCTTTGCTGATTTGTTTGTTGCAGTAAACTTAAAAGCCCTTGGGATTCATTTTTCCGAGCCCTTGCTATAGCTATATTCTATAATTTTTCTTTTTAGTTGACAAATAATTATATGTTTATGCCATATACAGTGTGATTTTTTTGACATGTGTTTACAATATAGAAGGATTAAATCAGGATTAACAAATTCATCACCTCACATACTTACTTTTTTGTGGTGAAAACATTTAAAATCTACCCATTTAGCAATTTTGAAGTATAGTGCATGGCTATGTATTAGAGTCAGCACCCTGTGTGATCAGTCCCTATGGCGTGCTCCTCTGTCCAGCTGAAGCTGTGTTCCCTGGGACCAACATGCCCATTTCCCCACCCCCTGCCTTCCCAGAGCATTCTGTAGTCTCTTCACTGCCTGTCTAAACCTTAGTTGGTCATGATCACCATGAATGGAGAAGAGTCTTGATACTCTGAAGGTCTTGAACTCAACACATAAAAGTTTAGGAAGGTCAGAAGCAAAGACCTTCCAGCACCTGATGCCTGTGATCATTTTGTAAGAGATGACAACGTGAGATGCTTGTTTAAGTCAGTAGATTTAGGGACTTTCCCAAAGTAAGCATGGAGAATTATAATTTGTGATTGGGAAACCATATTCTCAGTCTCTTCTGTCCACCTGAGAGGTGGGCTGTGAGCATTTTGCCAATTCCATGTTGTATATTAACTCATAGATCCTGTTTTTACAGCTACAGGAACTTTCCCGTGGTGGAGGCAAGCTGGTCCATGCTGCACGATGAGAGGCCATATTTATGTAATTTCTTAGGAACTGTGTATGAAAATTCCTCCAGACAGGCGCTGATGAACATTTTGAAACAAGATGGAAACGATAAGCTTTGTTGGGTTGCAACAAGGGAACAGTAAGTTCTGTGCTCATTCCATCCATCCATCGTGTTCTCCTGCCTGAGGGGTGCTTTACAGGGCAACACAGAAGGTTTCCAGAGAGTCCTTGGTAACGTCATCTCTAACCAGGCTTTCCCCAGACGATAGGTTGGCAGTTACAGCCATGGAGGGACTGGGCTGTATGCATGTAAGCTAGGGAGGACTCCTTGGCTGCAGTCCATGTTGGGGAGGAACCTTGGGAACTGTCATTCGCAAGTATCCGTTGTTGGATTTCCTCAGTAGTACCAGTTAGTCCAGTAGAGACTGTAAGTGCCAGTAGGGTCTTGGGTCTGTCCCTGAGATGGTCAGCAGACCAGCCCAGTGTTCAGGACTGGCCTGAGCACTCCTCACATGTTGAGGAACCTGACCTGTCCTGCAGACAGGTGCTGTCTGCTCTTCTTCTTTGAATCCCCAAATCTAGCATAGGCCTTTGCACGAGTAAGTACGTGGATGGATGGATGCATGCATGGATGGGTGGATGGATGGATGGACAGACAGATGGGTGATGAATGAGTGGATGATGGACAGGTGGATGGCTGGCTGGATGGATGGATGGATGGATGGATGATGGATGGATGAATAAATGGATAGATGCATGGACGTACCGATGGACAGAGAGATGGATGGGCAGATAGATAGTGGATGAGTAGATCGATGGGTGGCTGGATGGTGGATGGATGGATGGATGGATGGATGATGGGCAAATGGATGATGGATGGGTTGGATAGATGGACTATGGGTTGATGGATAGATGGACAGATGATAGATGGATAAGTGAATGGATGATGGATTGATGGATGGATGGATGGATAATGGACTGGAAAGATAGATGGACAGATGAAGGGATGGATAGATGAATGGATGGAAGGATCGACTTAATAGTGTTAACTTTCTCTACTTTGTTCATAGTTGTCAGGAAACAAGTGTTCAGTGGAGAGAAGGCAGTATATTTGAAATCATGTATCTTGTGTGCAGCTGTAGAATGTTCCAATTCTTAAATATTCTAAAGAACTCTACTTGGGTCATGATTTTGGGTATCTCTGTGCCTGTCATCTCTATAACGTATTCATCCTTTCCTGAGACTGATTTTGGGAAAGATAAACTATTTCACGAGATGCGCACTTGGTGAAATGCAAACCAGAGTTGTCTTCTGACTGTCTAGGTGGCAACCTCAGGAGACCACCGAGAGTCTGAAGAACTACCAGGACGCGCTGCTGCAGAGCGACCTCACGCTGTGCCCAGCCGGCCTGAACACTGAGTGTTACCGCATCTACGAGGCCTGCTCCTATGGCTCCCTGCCCGTGGTGGAGGACGCCATGACGGCCGGCCACTGCGGCCACACGTCAGCGCACCCCAGCGCCCCCCTGCAGCTACTCAAGGCCACGGGCGCCCCCTTCATCTTCGTCAAGGACTGGAAGGAGCTCCCTGCTGTCTTGGAAAGAGAGAAGGCAATGCCTCTGCCTGAGAAGATCGAGAGGAGGAAGACGCTGCTGCAGTGGTATCAGCGCTTCAGGACGGAGCTGAAGGTGAAGTTCACCACCATCCTGGAAAGCTCCTTTTCTACGGACAATAAAGGTTGACTTGATTGCCCTGTCTTTCTGTGCTAAGAGGTGATTTTGTTAATATCAGGTCTACTCCTGCGTGTGTGATTGTGTGTGCGTGTGTGTTTATAGACATTCTCCAAGGAACCCTCATAAATGCTAGATGGCTTGCAGAACGTTGGCCAGAATGTGTTCCCTTATTGGCTCACCCTGTGTGCAGGCAGAAAATGTAGTTACATGGAATTCAGACTCATTTCTACAAAGTTGAATGATACAGCCTTTGTTGAATCACCCATTAAACCCACTCTGTTAAATGGTAGCTGCCAGGTGGGTGCAGTGGCTCACGCCTATAATCCCAGCACTTTGGCAGGTGGAGACAAGAGGATTGCCTGAACCCAGGGGCTTGAGACCAGTCTGGGCAACATGGCGAGACCTCGTCTCCACAATAAATCAAAGAGTTAGCTGGGTGTGGTGGTGCATGCCTATAGTTCCAGCTACTTGGAAGGCTGAGGCGGAAGCATCGCTTGAACCCAGCAGGTCAAGGCTGTGGTAGCCATGAGCGTGCGTGCCACTACACTCCAGCCTGGGTGACAGAGTGAGACTACAACTCAAAACTTTTTTTTAAGTTAAATAAATAAATAGTGGTTGTCAGGGGGCGGGGAGAGGGCTGTGTGGGTCAGTTAGACAGAAGGAATGAATTCAAAAACTCTATCATGCAGCGTGGTGACTGGTTAATAACAGTATGTTGTATTCTTGAAAAATACTAAAAGGGCTGTGTAAGCGTTCTTACCACAAATAACTGTGAAGCGATGCCTGTACTAATCAGCCATAGTCAACCCATCATGTGTGTCTACTTCCAAGCATCATGCTGTACGTGGCAAGTACATGGACAGCAGGCCAAGGTTAGTTTATTATTGAATGAAGAAAACGTTCCTAATGAATGTAGAGTCATCTCTACATGCAATGTTGTGATGCATACAGTGGTGACACTCATGTCCAAGGCCTCACACTCACCCGTCACCGACTCACCAGAGCAGCGTCCAGTCCTGCGGGCTCCATTTGTGGCAAGTGTCTCTCCAGCTGGACCAGTTTGTAACTTTTATACCATATCTTTACTGCACGTTTTCTATGTCCGATACCCAAACACTTGCCGTTGTGTTACAGCTGCCGACAGTGTTCAGCCAGTCACACACTGCACAGGTTTGTGGCCCAGGAGCAACAGGCTAGAGCACACAGCCTTGGTGTGGAGTAGGCGAGACGTCTGGCTTGTGTAAGCAACTGTGATGTTCACACAATGGCGACCTCGCCTTATGACATGTTTCTCAGGACGTATCCCCACGGTGAAGCAACGCATGAGTGTAGTTCCTGAATCTTCTCAGAATTAGAGTCTCACATGCTTCGAGTTGTCAGCCATGTGACGGTGTCATCTTGTGTCGCAGGTCCTCAGATGGCTCTTTAAGCCCCACCTAGATGTCTTTGGAGCCTCCTAAACTGTGTAACTAGAACTGTTTCATTGTCTTCTTCCAGGATGCACCCACTGGCCAGGCACAATGGCTCCCGCCTGTAACCGCGACACTTTGTGTGGCCTTTGATCCCCGGGTTGTCCTTGAACGTGGCCTCTCCCCATCCCCCATCACTTCTTCCGAGCTGCAGGTCTTGTCTCCCAAGGGCACGACCACAACCACGTGTGTCCCGCTTCACAACCCTCGGCTCTGCTTCAGTTTCACTGGTGCAAATGAATCGTTTCCCATTTCAATAACCTTTAAATCCAAAATTGTAAGTTCTCTGAAGGAAAAGTGCAACGAAACAGTAATAATCCATCACCAACTCCTACAACAGAAATCCTGTTGGGCCGCAATTCTGATCAAAAGCATCTGTGGGCCGGGCACAGTGGTTAAGCCTGGAATCCCAGCATTTTGGGAGACCAAGGCAAGAGGATTGTCTGGCCCCAGGGGCTTGAGACCAGCCTGGGCAACTTGGCGAGACCTCATCTCTACAATAAGTCAAAAATTAGCAGGTCGAGGCCGTGGTGGCCGTGAGCATGCCACTGCCCTCCGGCCTGGGCAACAGAGTGAGACACCAACTCAAAAAAAAAAGTGTCTGTGGCATTCTATTGCCAATAAAACAAAGCCGACATGGTGCCCCCTGTCATCCTGAGACCCCCGCAGTCTCTCCAGCCTCGTCTCTGCCCACCCTCGCTGTGTGTCCGTGCACCTGCTGTCAGATGTGCTGTTCAGGTTCCTTTCTCTTTCTGGAACCTTCTTCACTCTGCTTTCGGCCCCTGCAGCTTCTCCAGCAACTCCCAGGTATCCTTCCCACCTGCGTTTCAGTCACCAAATCGCACTTCCTTCTGCTCCTGGATGTATTGCCTTGTTAGTTCACCTCCTTCTGCCGTGATAGAAATGAGCAGGACAGGAGCTTTGCACATTTTTTTCACTTCTGTCTTGTGAAGGCCACTGTTTAAGTCTCTAACGAAGTAACGGAAGCTACATCCTAAGTAACACATGTAAAAGAAGATACAGCCGGGCGCGATGGCTCATGACTGTATTGTGATTCCAACACTCCAGGAGGCCGAGGCAGGAAAATTGCTTGAGCACAGGAGTCAGGTGTCTGCACTAAGTTCAATGTTAACATGGTGACCTCCCAGAAGCAAGGAACCATCAAGCTACCTGAAGGAGGGATGAAATGGCCCAAGTCACAAGTGGAGGAAGTCAAAACACCCGTGCTCATCAGTACTGGGACTTCGCCTGTGAATGACCACCGCACTCCAGCCTGGGCAACACAGAGAGACCCCATCTCCTAAAAAATAAAGAAGTATAAAGTATGGTCACTTGCGTGACACAGAGAAATTGCACATTATTGGAAAGCAAGTGCATCTTATAAGTGGTTTTAGGACAACTCTCCATCTGGAAGAAAAATAAAATTAAACCATATCTCAAAGCATTCACAAAATAAATTCCAGATGAAATAAAGATACAAGTATGAAAAGCAGACCGAGTGCAGTGGCTCATGTCTATAATCCCAGCACTTTGGGAAGCTGAGGTGAGAGGATTGCATAAGCCCAGGGGCTCAAGACCAGCCAGGGCAACATAGCAAAACCTCGTCTCTAAAAAAATGCAGTAAAAAATAAACTGGTGCTGGGCAGTGACTCAGGTCTATAATTCTAGCATTTTGGGAGGTGGAGGCAAGAGGATTGCCTAAGCTCAGGGGTTTGAGACCAGCCTGAGGAACAAGGTGAGACCTCGTCTCTATAACCAAAAAAATCAGCCGGGCATGGTGACACATGACTGTGGTTCCAGCTGCTTGGAAGGCTGAGGCGGAAGGATCACCTGAGCCCAGTAGGTTGAGGCTGCGGTGGCCCTTAGCATGACATTGCACTCCAGCCTGGGCAACATAGTAAGACTGACTCAAAAAATAAAATAATATAATATAAAAATAAAAATAATAAACTATCTGGGCATGATGGCGCATGCCTGTAGTCCCAGCTACTCCGGAGGCTGAGGCAGGAGGATCACCTGAGCCCAGCAGGTCAAAGCTGTAGTGAGCCATGATCATGCCACTGCACTCCAACCTGGGCTACAGAGTGAGACCTCGATTCAATTAAAAAAAAAAAGATAAGCAAAATGTTAAACTACAAATCCTGTTTTAAAATACAGGAAAGATAACTTGATCTCACTGGGGATAGGAAAAAATGTCTTTTAAAAGACACAACAGCCGGGCTCGGTGGCTCAGCCTGTAATCCCACACCTTTGGGAGGCTGAGGTGAGTGGATTGCCTGAGCTTGCGGGTTCGAGACCCGCCTGGGCAGCGAGACCTCATCTCTACAATAAATCAAAAAATCAGCCGGGCGTGGTAGCGCATGCCTGTAATTCCGGCTACCTGGAAGGCTGAGGTGGAAGGATCACCAGAGCCCAGCAGGTCGAGGCTGCGGTGGCCGGGAGCGGCCACTGCACTCCAGTCTGGGCGACAGAGTGAGACTCCAACTCAAAAAAAAAAAAAAAAAGACACAACAGGCAAAAGCCATAAAGGAAAAGTTGATACATTTGACAGCATCAAAAGACACTACAGGCTGGCATGGTGGCTCACACCTGTAATCCCAAAACTTTGGGAGGCCAAGGCCAGAGGACTGCTTGAGACCAGAAGTTCTAGGCCAGCCTGGGCAACAGTGAAACCTCGTCTCTACAAAAAAAAAAAAATCAAAAAGTTAGCCAGGTGTGGTGGCACGTGTTTGTACATGTGCCATCTACTTGGGAGGCTGAGGTGGAAGGATCACTTGAGCCCAGGAAGTCGAGGCTGCGCTAGTCGTGATGGTGTCACTGTGCTCCAGCCCGGGTGACAGAGAGAGACTCTGACTCAAAAAGAGAGAGACAGAGAGAGAGAAGGAT
>NW_007251504.1:47739-71055 GCF_000164805.1 Carlito syrichta
GGGCGGGGAGAGAGGAATGAGCGAGGCTAGCAGGGTGGGTCTCCAGGAGACTTGAGTGCCCCAGGTGGAAGCCTCTTCATCGAGGCGCCTCTGCGGGCCGCCACTTTCCTGCAAGACTGAGAATGCCCTCTCTTCTGGGTGCCCCCAAGCCTTGCTTTTCTGGGCTCGGTACTCGGGGTTGCGGCTGTTCTGTGCTGGCGCTGGCCTCTCGCCCAAAGCAGTGAGGGCCTCTGTTCGCTCATTCAGCCACCCTCCACTTGGGCCTCCTCTCTTGACTGCTGAGATGCTTCGAGCCCCTCGAAGACACCACTCAAGTCAGGGGAAGGCCACATGCCCAGCCGGAAAGTGCTCCCACCTGGCACCCCGAGGCCCGACCCTGCCGACACCCAGCTCCCCTCCTGGAACAGCTTGATCTCTTTGAATCTCAGCTTTCTGTCTGTCTTTTTAAAGTTGATTATGGCAGTCTTTTTTTTTTTTTTTTTTTTTTTTTTTTTAGAGACGAGGTCTCACTATGTCTGGTCTTGGACTCCAACACTCAAGCCATCCTCTCCCCTTGGCCTCCCAGAGTGCTGGGATCACAGGCGTGAGTCGCTGCACCTGGCCTAAGTCTCAGCTTTCTTACCTGTTAAGTGGGACAGAAGGTTTGGGCACCCAGGGCAGGTGAGTCAGCATGAAAAGGCAGAGAATCAGCAAGTTTGAGGTGGGACAAGACCGGGGGTGTTCTTCTCGGCAGGCCAACCCAGATTCCTGTGTGTGTGGCCATCAGGGCCCCCGAGGCTACACGGCCCCGCCTCGAGGTTCTGTTCACTGGCCTGGGTGGGCCACGAGCAGGCGGGTGGGGAGGGTGGGGGGGCAGGGTCGCGTTCTCAGACGTGAAGGAGCATCACAGGCACCCAGAGAACTTGCCAAAACACAGGCAGCTGGGCCCCATCCCCTGGAGCTCTGATTCAGTGGGTTGGGCAGGCCTAAGAACCTGCATTTCCAGCGGGGTCCTGGGTGAGGCCTACCCACCTGGAGAACCTCACAAAGTGTGCGCACGAAGGCTGAGCAGCAAATGCCAGAAGGGAATTCAAGGGCATGTTCTTTCTTCCCTCCTTTAAAGGAGGGACATCAAGTCCTGTCACTCTGAAAACGACATTCCCTTTTGTTAACCACGTAAAGAGGATTTAAGAACATTTACCTTCTGGGCACCATGGATCACACCATAATCCCAGCACTTTGGGAGGCTGAGGCGAGAGGATTGCCTGAGCCCATGGGCTCAAGACTTGCCTGAGCAACTAGGCAAGGGAAAAAAATTAGTTGGGCATGGTGGTGCGTGCCTGTAGTTCCAGCTACTTGGAAGGCTGAAGTGGAAGGATCGCTGGAGCCCAGCAGGTCGAGGCTGGGGTGGCTGTGAGTGTGCCACTGCACTCCAACCTGGGCACAGAGAGAGACTCTAACTAAAAAAATTTTTTTTTAGTTTTTAAAATACATGGATCAGGCCAGGTGCGGTGATGTCTGTAATCCCAGCACTTTGGGAGGCTGAGGTGGGTTCACTTGAAGGCCAGGAGTTTGAGATCAGCCAGGGTGACACAGAAAGACCCTGTCTCTGAAAAAATAAAATTTTTTAAATGCAAGTGTTAAGGAACAGGCAACAGAGACTGGCCCTCAGGAGGGAAACTGCTGAGCGGGATTTTCCCTGCTGTGTACACGTTGGGACTGCACGAATTTTGCATCAGACGCACGTGTTTCCTCAGTCGTGGTGAAACCCGCATAACCTTGGCCCAGCCTAGAAGTAACACCAGCAGAGGGGCCCTCTGACATGTGTTGGGTTTGGCTGTTCTCTTCCCATGTACGCTGTTCTCCCAACATTCCTTGTGCTGCAGTGAAATTCATTTGTACAATTACAAGAGCTCGCACAAAGGAGAGACAGAGGGAAGGAAAGGAGGACAAACAGAAGGAGGGAAATGGAGGTGGGGGTAATAGAGGCCGTGGCCCAGCACGCCTGGAATCCCAGCACTTTCGGGAGCCAAGGTAAGAGGATTGGAGTTGGAGACCAGCCTGGGCAACATAGTGAAACCCCGTTTCTACCAAAAAAAATTTTTTCTAGTTGGCCAGGCATAGGGGTGTGTGCCTGTAGTCCCAGCTACTCAGGAGGCTGAGGCGAGAGGATTGCTGGAACCCAGAAGTTGGTGGCTGCAGTGCGCCATTACCACACTGCCACACCCCAGCCTGGTTTCTTACAAGAAGGGAGGGCGGGAGGGAAGACAGAAGGGACAGTGTGTGATCCGTGCCTGGCCAATTCCTCTTTCACACTAATCACACAGGGGAGCTCAATGAGTAGCAAAAAGACACAAAGTAGGCAGAATTTGAGAAAAAGATATCAAGGCTGGGGTAAATTATCAATGGATAATATTTTTAAAGACTTTGTTGAGGGTATTTCTATCATCTCTCTATCTATCTGTATTTACCTGTGGCAGAGAAATAGAGATAGGCATGTCTAGATAAATAGACAGCTATGAAACAGATGGATCTGAAATCGTCATACAGTCAATATCGTTGCTCTATATTTGGTTACAAAGTAGAGAGTCAGAAACAGTTGCGGAAAGGAGACATTCATGGTGAAGTCTGGACTTTTTCCGACAGAGGGCACCACGAGACCACGGACAGCATCGCCATCCTTCCCTTTCCAGCTGGAGAGCCACGGGCCAGTGGGGGTAGCAAGAGGGGAGGGTCGGCATTTGCACGACTGATCTCTGGGGTGAGCCACTGTGTCATCCTCTGCAGCGTTGGAACCCTTGCCCACACCCGGTCACTAGTCTTGTCGTTAGAAGCTTCTCACTCTTCTTACATGAGCTGGTTGGAATCTAAAGCGTGTTCACTGTGTAATGAAAAAAAAGAGGTTCATGTTCTCAAGGTTTGATGGCAAATCAGAAACATAAAAAAGTAAAAAGTGTTTCTCGAAAGAACCATGTTCAAGTTTCTCAGGACTTCAGGCCGGTGCAAGGGCGCACGCCTATCATCCCAGCACTTTGGGAGGCCGAGGTGAGAGGATTGCCTGAGCCCAGGGGTTCAAGACCAGCCTGGGCAACTTGGAGAGACCACATCTCTAAAATTAAAAAAAAAATTAACTGGGCATGGTGGCACATGCCTGTAGTTCCAGCTACTTGTATGGCTGAGGTAGAAGTGTCACCTGAGCCCAGTGGGTCGAGGTTGGGGTGACCATGAGCATTCCACTGTCCTCCAGCCTGGGCGACAGAGTGAGACTCCAGTTCAAAAATATAAAAAGAAGCCAGGCAGCGGGGTGTGCACCTGTAGTCCCAGCTCCTTGGGAGACTGGGGTTGGAAGATTGCCCAGGTCCAGGAGGTTGAGGCTGTGGTGACCTGGGATAGCGCCACTGCACTTCAGCCTGGATGATGGAGTGAGACAAAAAGAAAAGCATGACTGGGCTTGGTGGCTCATGCCTATGATCCCAGTCCTTTGGGAGGCCGAGGTGAGAGGATTGCCTGAGCTCACAGGTTCAAGACCAGCCTGGGCAATTTGGTGAGACCTCATCTCTACAATAAAATGTTTTTTAAATTGCCGGGCATGGTAGCACATACCTGTAGTCCTGGCCACTTGGAAGGCTGAGGAGGAAGGATCGCCTGAGCCCCACGAGTCGAGGCTGCTGTGGCCATCAGTGTGTCACTGCACTCCAACCTGGGTGACAGAGTGAGACTCTGACTTAAAAAAAAAAGAAAAAAGAAAAGAAAAGCACTTCAAGTACTTCAATTGTTTTTGATCCTTAATATAAAAAGACAAAACATGATTGCTTATACTTTACTAAGTGTAAAATATATTCATTAGTTCCGTATGCAAATTTCATCTCAAGTCTCGTAGAGTCAATACCCACTTAAATAACCTTCAAGGCCCAGGGGCCCGATGGCATCTTCCCATGGGGCCTTGCCCTGGGCAGGGCAGGTTGATTCCCAGCCTGTGGCCCAGACAATTCGAGGAAGAGGTCAGGCAAATGGCCAGTAGACAGATGTAAACATGCCATCCTTCCTAGGAAGCAGGAAATACAAATTAAAATAGAAAGGCCTCCGCATGCTGACAAGTGTTTTAAAGTCCAACCTGAGTCTGGAGGAAGCGAGCGCCTTCGTGAGCTGCCAGAGGATCCCCGGTGGGAGGAGCTCTTCGGAGAGCAACTTGGCACATGTGCCAAAGTTATTCACGAGGCCTCTCCCCCCGCAGCCAGCAATTCTGCTCCTTTCATCGAGGACCTGAGAGCTTGTTGGAGCATCGCCCACCGGGTCATCAGCCCACCCCCTGGGAGGGACCCTTGCATATGCACGCAGGGAAACACACTCGAAAATATGCATAGCAACGTTGCTTGTGTCGTAAAAACACACAAATAGCATAATATCCATCAACAGGCGTAGAGAGATATAAAATGTGGGATAGTCATTCAGCAGAAAACGAGTGAAACGTTACAAACTGGCGGGCGCCGTGGCTCAACCTGTCATCCCAGCACTTTGGGAGGCTGAGGCGAGGGGATTGCCTGAGCCCAGGGGGTTTTGAGATGAGCCTGGGCAACTTGGCAAGACCTCATCTCTACAATAAATCACAAAAATTAGCCAGGCATGATGGCGTGCATCTGTAGTTCCAGCTACTTGGAAAGTTGAAGTGGAAGGATCGCCTGAGCTCAGCAAGTCGAGGCTGCAGTGGCTATGAGCATGCCACTGCACTCCAGCCTGGGTGACAAGAGTAAGACTCCAACTCAAAGGAAAAAAAAAAACCTTGACAAACTAGCACAATGGAATCTCTCAAAGACAGTGCTGAGAAGTAACAGGAAAGGTACGCAGGCAGTGAAATTCTGCATAGCAGTTAAAACACATGAACTAACCTGTATATACATCTTGGGTCAGGCATGGTGGCTCACACCTGGAATACCAGCACTTTGGGAGGCCAAGGCACTGAGGATTGCTTAAGCCCAGGAGTTCAAGACCAGCCTGGGAAACCTAGCCAGGCCTCCTCTCTACCAAAAAAAAAAAAAAAACCCAGGCATGGTGGCACCTGCAGTCCCAGCTTCTTGGGAGGCTGAGGCAGAATGATCGCTGAGCCCAGGGATTCAAGACTGCAGTGAGCTATGATCACACCACTGCACTCTAGCCTGGACAACAGAGTGAGACCCTGTGTCAAAAAAACACCAACGACAAAACCATATTGTACTAGTGTTCTGTGACTGCTATTTAAAAGTTACTGAAAGCACAGTGGCTTGAAATAATACAAATTTATTATTATCTTACATTTGGAGAAATCAGAAATCCAAAATGGCACTCATTGGGCTAAAATTAAAGTGTCATCAAGACTGTTGCCTGGTTTGAATATCATGGCTTGAATGCGTCTCCCAAAAATATGTGTTAGAGATGCAATCCCTGGCCAAGTGTGGTGGCTCACATCTGTAATCACAGTACTTTGGGAGGCCGAGGCAGGAAGATCGCTTGAGCCCAGGAGTTTGAGGTCAGCCTGGGCAACACAGTAGAGCTTCTCTCCACCAAAAGAATTTTTAAAAATTAGCTGAGCGTGATGGTGTGCACCTGTAGTCTCAGCTACTGGGGAAGCTGTGATGAGAGGCTCGCTTGAGCCTAAGGACATCAAGGCTGCCACTGCACTTCAGCCTGGATGACAGTGTGAGACCCTGACCAAAAAAAAAAAAATTCTCTAAAATTTTTTGCAAATTGAAACTTCATTCAAAATGTGGTATATTTGTATTACAACAAAGTGGTATTGCCTTATATTGACATCCTATAGTACAGCCTCATCCCGTTGGCTTTGGAATTAAAATGATTCTTAATATTTCTGAAAGGGGGAGAAATTTGCATTATTTCAAATTTTGCCTGTAAAGAGAAACTCAATGTTTTGTATTTTACTGCTTCAAATTTGAATAATTCAAGCCCCCCTGAAGTATGACCACACTTAAAGCAAAAGGTTTGTGTGTGTATGATTAGTGTCTATGCAGAAGAATATGGGGTTTCTGATGCAGTTTGTCACATGAAAATGTTCTGAGGACCTAGTAGATAAAGTTTGTTTTCTCTTATGTCCGATGCCTTTAACTGCTTAAATCATTGTAATTTTTCCTTCTTTTTTAATAACAGGATAAAGGGATAAGAATATATCAATCTGCTGGGCAAGGTGGCTCATGCTTGTAGTCCCAACTACTTGGGAAGGCTGAGGTGGAAGGATCACCTGAGCCCAGCAGGTCGAGGCTGCAGTGGCCATGAGCATGCCACTGCACTCCAGGCTGAGCGACAGAGGGAGACTCCAACTCAAAAAGCAACAAAAAACAAAACAAAACAAAAAAGAATGTAACCTGTTCTTATCTTAGGGGATAAAGAGACAGAAAAAGAAGTCAAATCCACTCCTTTGCACCTCTCTCCCTCCCTCCCTCCTTCCTTCCTTTCTCCTTTCTCTCTTTCTTTCTTTCTCTCTTCTTCTTCTCTCTCTCTCTCTCTCTCTCTCTCTCTCTCTCTCTCTCTCTCTCTCTCTCTTTCTTGCACTCCCTCTATAGCACAGGTGGGAATGCAGTGGCACAATCATGGCTCACTGCAGCCTCAACATCCTGGGCTCAAGCAATTTCTTACCTTAGCTCCTGCGTAACTGGAAATACAGGTGTGCACCACCATACCCGGCTAATTTTTCTTCTTTTTGTAGTGATGGAGTCTCACTATGTTTCCCAGGCTGGTCTCCAACTCCTGGCTCAAGCGATCCTCCCACCTTGGCTTCCCAAAATGTATGCCTGGCCTCTTTCTTTGTATTAAATCAAGTCCACCTTCATTTACCTCCCTTATCTTTTTGTTCTTTTTTCATTTTTTTTCTTATTTATATTTAAATAAGTGGATGCCATGTATATGTGTAAACTGTGTAAGTTTTGGTGTAGAATGCTATAATTGTCATCTGCACACACATCGCCCCGTTAATACCGTGTCTACAGGAGATCAGACCTTCCCTGTCTCCTCTTATGGCAACCGGACCTGAGAATTGAATTAATGTGAGACAAATTAACAGGAGAAAGCAAGCAGATTTACAGTGGGAGCCCCCATGGGAAGACGAATGCCCAAACAAGTAGCAAACCTCAGTGCTACTTAGTTACCTTGAACAAAGTTACTAAAATTAGTGGAAAATGACTTGTGGAAAGGTAACTAAAATATACAGGGAGACCAAAGGAAGGCTCGGGGGCTCAGCCTGTAATCCCGTGCCTTTGGGAGGCTGAGGTGAGTGGATTGCCCGAGCCCGCAGGTTTGAGACCCACCTGGGCAGCGAGACCTCATCTCTACAATAAATCAAAAAATCAGCCAGGCATGGTAGCGCATGCCTGTAATTCCGGCTACTGGGAAGGCTGGTGGAAGGATCGCCGGAGCCCGGCAGGTCGAGGTTGCAGTGGCCGGGAGCGGCCACTGCACTCCAGTCTGGGCAACAGAGTGAGACTCTAACTCAAAATAAAAATAAAAATTAAATTAAATTAAAAAATAAAATAAAATGCTTGACTGGGTGTGGTGGCTCATGCCTGTAACCCAAGGCAGGAGGATGGCTTGAGCTTAGGAGTTCAAGGACAGCCTTAGCAACACAGTGAGATCCTGTCTCTACAAAAAAATTTAAAAATTAAATTAAAAAATTAGCTGGGTCCAGTGGCTCACACCTGTAGTTCCAGGTGCTTAGGAGGCTCAGGTAGGAGGATCGCTTGAGCCTAGAAGTTCGAGGCTGCAGTGAGTAATGATAGTGTCACTACACTCCAGCCTGGGTGACAAAGCAAGACTCTGCCTCTAAAAAATAAAATATGAAAAATAAATATAGGCTGGGCATGGTGGCTCAGCCTGTCATCCTGGCACTTTGGTAGACCGAGGCAAGAGGATTGCCTGAGCCCACGGGTTCAAGGCCATCCTGGGCAACTTGGTGAGACCTCGTCTCTACAATAAATAAAAAATGAGCAGGGCCTGGTAGTGCATGCCTGTAGTTCTAGTTACTCGGAAGGCTGAGGTGGAAGGATCGCCGGAGCCCAGCAGGTTGACACTGGGGTGGCTGTGAGCGAACCACTATACTCCAGCCTGGGCAACAGAGTGAGACTCTGACTCAAAAAATAATAATAATAAAGAAAAATAAACATATATATGTACACATACACACATTTTTATACATCCATATGCATATATATATATGCCAAAATATATAGAATTGATTTAACATGTTTTGGGGCTTCCTAATGATGGTTTCAAGTCATTGTCTGAAGGTCAAAGTTGGGTCATAGTCTTCTGGGACCTGTGCACTCTTGTTTTTGTCTGTTGTTTATTTTTGACTGGCTAACTGGTTGGTTTTTGTATTTTTCCTATTTTGTTTTGTTGTTTTAACTTTTTTCTTACAAACCCTTGTGTAAAGGATTGACAGTCAATAGTTTTTGCATTTTTCTACTATCGTGTTTCTGAGCTCTGTCTTGCTGGTCACCATGTGGTGGGGCCTAACTGCTGTTCATTTGTTTTTGTTTGTTTGTTTGTTTGAGGTGAAGTCTCACTCCATCTCCCAGGCTGGAGTGCAGTGGCACACTCATGGCCACCCCAGTGTCAACCCGCTGGGCTCTGGCTATCCTTCTGCCTCAGCCTTCCAAGTAGCCGGAACCACAGGCACGTGCCACCACGCCCGGCTAGTTTTTGATACATTGTAGAGACAGGATCTCTCCAAGTTGCCCAGGCGGGTCTCAAACCCACAGACTCAGGCAAGTCACTTGCCTCAGCCTCCCAGGCTGCTGGACTGACAGGCTGAGTCACAGAGCCTGGCCCATTTGTTTTTCACCCAGGGCTACAGTGCGTCTGTGTCACCTCCTGCCAGGGAACTGGCTTGTCTCTGCTTTGGGCTGAGAGCACTCCTGGGCTGCTGCTTGTTGCCAGGTCTTTCTTGATGGGGGTCCTCGCGCTGGGACCTCCTGAGCATTCACGAGGCTGCTGAGGGGGCCATTCAGACCCTCGGATCCACACGCACCCTGACGCTGGTCCGTTTGCCGGACCCCCACCCAGGCCTCGGGCTCTGGCTCGCCTCACCACCCTCCCCTCCACGGTCACCAAAGCTGCACTCTCTCCATCCAGAACCTTCTGCAGGGGCCCCAGCCGCCAGGGTAAAAACCTCCCATCAAAAGGGGGCAATGGAAGTGCCAGTGCCAGGGCTGACCCCATGATAAAGAGCAGACGGGTGGCCAGTGTTGCTTGGCTTTCCTGAGCATCACCAAGGTGTCAGCAATGCGTAATGAATGCCAAGGACCAAAACCCACTCCCGCCTTGGATTTACTCAGACAAACGTGATTTCTCAGTCCTTGCAGTGGGAAGAAACAAAAAGAAAATGTGAAGGGAGTCTTTGCCAAATCTTAACAGATTCTATAAATAAGTTAACATCATTCAAAGAAAATGAAAATTAATTCATCTCAGAAGAGATGCTTTTCCAATAATTTCCAAATATTACCTCTCATGTTTAATATTTGCTTAGCGAGATGTGTAGTAATTATATTTTTATTGATTATGTAGTACTAATAATTGTAATGATAATTCAAGACAGAATTATTTTTAACCCTTAGCGCTCTGTGGTCATAGGACATGAAACAAATTCAAACTTATTTTATTTGTTTTTATTATATTTGTGACACAAGAACATGTTTGACAAGAACACATTTTCAAGCATAAAATACATGACATTAAGATAAAATTTTGTAGGGGAAATAGTGTTATAGGAACATTGCAAAATTCTTATCTGTCTAAAAGAGGTCACTCAAGAACATTTCTGCAAAGGTAAGTACAAGCCACCTGGTAACTAGACTTCACTGGATACGTCTTAAAAGGTGAAATGGCAGTTTATTTTAATATGTCAACATATACAGTGTGCTGGGATTTATCTTTTGCAGCTGTTTACACACAGGATGAAAAATGTGAGTTACCAGCCTACAAATGTTCAGAGATAAAGAGTTTTACAAAATTACCTTAGTGGGCACAGGAGCAAAACTTCTGACAACCACACCCTGGCATGGAATTGCAGCTAAGATGTGATTTTATTTATTCATTTATTTTGAGTCGGACTCTCACTCTGTTTCCCAGGCTAGAGTGCAGTGGCACGCTCATGGCTACCCCAGCCATGATCTGCTGGACTCAGGTGATCCTTCCGCCTCAGTCTTCCAAGTAGCTGGAACCACAGGCTAATTTTTCTATTTATTGTAGAGATGAGGTCTCCCTAAGTTGCCCAGGCTGGTCTTGAACCCCTGGGCTCAGGCAATCCTCTCGCCTCCTCCTCCCAAAGTGCTAGGATTACAGGTGAAAGCCACTGCACCCAACCAAGATGTGATTTTTAAAATTATGCCTACTACTGAGTATTTCTCCTACCTAGCATAGAATGGATGGGTCTTAAAGTATTGAAGAACAGATTTTGTAAGACAGAGCCAAGTTATCTGCCGAGATGATGGTGCCAACCTACACTCCCTGCAAAAATCCACTTTCTTTGCTAATTGGTCACCTGAATTTTCTGAGGCAGTGGCTGAACTCCCAGGAGTAGGAAAGGTCTCTGTGTGTCTCTGATGTTCTTGGAGTCCCGCTTCTCAGTTAGCACCAAAGGCAAGATCACATGCTCTCACTTATAAGCAGACCCTGACCACTGGTCACAGGAGCACAGGAAGGGATTGGCAGTCACTGAGCACTGCTGGGGGGGGGCAGGAAGGAGGGGAGCACGTGGCCACGGTGGGTACCTAGTCCACCCCCAGGGGAGAGAGGGCCCACTAGATGCTCATGCCTCACCTGCATGCCGTCTGCTTATGCGGCAAATCCTCTCTTGCACCCCACACCTCTAACGTAAAGTTTAAGGAAGTAAAAATGGTGATCAAAAGCAGACTTCATCCATTCTGCAAGTGTTTTCAGTCTCTGGGCTCTCCCGGACCGGGAGGCTACCCTCCCCCACCCATCATCACCCTGGACTTCTGTTCTGAGCTCAGACATTCTTTCTTCCCAAAGCAGCCTCCTAGGAAGGCCTCCCCATCCTCCTTCACAGACCCTGCAGGGCTCATTGGAAGTAGATGACACATGCTGGTTTTCTTGCTCATGGATTGTTCATCCCCTGAACTAGACTGTAAGCCCCGTGAGGGCAGGGACCGATCAGTTTCACCCACCATTCAATATGGTGTCTGATGCACTGGGAGATCTCTGTAAATATCTATTCAAAATAGGCGGGTCCATGCGTTTTCTTCAGCCCATAAAGACACCATCCTTGGCCTGGCGTGGTAGCTCACACCTATAATCCCAGGACTCTGGGAGGCCGAGGCAAGAGGATTACCTGAGGTCAGGGATTTGAGACCACCCTGGGCAACTTGGTGAGACCTCGTCTCTACAACAAATTAAAAAATTAATTGGGTGTGATGGCGAGTGCCAGTTACTCGGGAGACTGAGGTGGAAGGATCACCTGAGCCCAGCAGGTCGAGGCTGCGGTGACTGTGAGCGTGCCACTGTACTCCAGCCTAGGCAACAGAGGGAAACTCCAACACACACACAAAAAAAAGGACACCATCCTTAATTCAGGCCGTGGTGCCCGGAGCAGGATGTGACCAGTGTTCTTGTGTGTTAAAAGGTTATTCAGGCTTTTCTGCTTCATTTCGACCAGCTGGAAAGAATTCTAGAACATAGAACTAACAAGTTCCCCAGTTGCCACTCGTTAGTTCACTTTTGTTCCCTTTAAAAATCCCTTCCCTGGCTGGGAATGGTGGCTCAAACCTGTAATCCCCATACTTTGGGAGGCCAAGGGGAGGGGATTGCTTGAGCCCACAAGTTCGAGACCAGCCTGGGCAACTTGGCGAGACCTTGTATCTACAATAAATCAAAAAATTAGCTGGGCGTGGTAGCACACGCCTGTAGTTCCAGCTACTTGGAAGGCTGAGGCAGAAGGATTGCCCAGAGAGTCAATGCCGGGGGACCATAAATGTGCCACTGCCCTCCAGCCTGGGCAATGGAGTGAGACTTCAACTCAAAAAAAAAAAAAAAAAATCCCTTCCTTGACTCCTTCAGAAATAGACCCCATTCTAAGAAAATGGGTAAACTTCAAGACCAGACGTAGTGGCTCATGCCTGTCATCTCAGCACTTTGGGAGGCTGAAGTGAAAGGATTGCCTGAGTCCAGGGGTTCAAAACCAGCCTAGGCAACATGGCAAGACCTTGTCTCCATGGTAGATTTTTTAAAAATTAGCTGGGTGTGGTGGCATGCTACTGTGGTTCCAGCTATTCGGGAGGCTGAGGCAGGAGGATCACCAGAGCCCAGGAGGTCGAGGCTGCAGTGCCATAGGTTTGCCACTGCACTCCAGCCTAGGGAACAGAGTGAGACTCCGACTACAAAAAAAAAGAAAAAGAAAAGGGTCAATGTAGCAAGTGGAAGGAGAAAACCCCTTTGGTTTCTCCCTCTCCAGCTCCAAGCTCTTGGGAATCTCTGTCGCCAGATCTGCAAGCACCAGAGAGCACCCAGCGATGGCGAGCCGAAGACCCCAGTGAGCCTCACGAGGGACCAAGTGTCTCACACACAAATGCCAAGCAGACAGATGGCTTCCCTTATGGCCCTGCACTGGGCTTTCCCAACATCTCATTAGGACACATGCCTCTGTCTGTCCACTGTGCAAGCTTCTCAAGTGTGTGCTGTCATCCTAAACTCACGTTATTTTTAAAAAACATCACATACGTGAGAGTGAAAGAATACAATTTCCATTCTGTCTAAATCCAATTTCCAATTCTGTATGTGGTACAGGTGTGTGTTAACAAAAGATGCCACATTCTGTAAAATATTTAAGACAGGCCAGGTTCGGTGACTCAGCCTGTCATCCCAGCACTTTGGGAGACCAAGACAAGTGGATTGCCTGAGCCCGCGGGTTCGAGACCAGCTTGGGCAACTTGGTGAGACCTCGCCTCTACAATAAATAAAAAATTAGCTGGGCATGGTAGTGTGCTCCTGTAGTTCCGGCTACTAGGAAGGCTGAGGCAGAAGGGCCGCCAGAACCCAGCAGGTCGGCGCTGGGGTGGCCATGAGTGTGCCACGGCACTACAGCCTGGGCAACAGAGTGAGACTCCAACTCAAAAAAATATATATATTTAAGACGGTTTCACCTGACCAAATGTGTGTGACCCTAGGCCCGTGACACGACTCCCAGGAGGCCCTGGGAACGTGTGCCCACTCTGGTTGAATGGTAACTTGTTTATATATATTTTGGGAGGACAAAATTTACAAGAAACCATCTATCAAGATGGGAGAATTTTTTAAAAAATGTAAATCAATGTGTGTGAGATTTATTATGGCTTGGTTCAGGGAGGCAGGACATTTCCACGTGAAGACTGCAGGCCATGGGTGAACACAAAGATTTTCTGACTGACAATCAGCTAGAGTTATCTAAGGAGATTTAAAAGCAGTGAAGGAGTCTGGCATGGTGGCACACACCTGTAACCCCAGCACTTTGGGAAGCAGAGGCAAGAGGATTGCCTGAGTCCGGGGCTTCAAGACCATCCTGAGCAACTTGGCAAGACCTCTTCTCTACAATCAATCAAAACAAAATTAGCTGGGCATGGTGGTGTGTACCTGTAGTCCTAGCTACTTGGAAGACTGAGATAGAATGATTGCCAGAGCCCAGCAGGTCAAGGCTGTGGTGGCCGTGAATATGCCCCTGCCCTCCAGCCTGGGTGACAGAGTGAGACTCTGACTCATAAACAAAAAAAACAGTGAAAGAAATGAACAGCTTGAGGGATGACAAGAGAGTCGGGTTTCTGGAGATGATAATTCCCAAGAAATGGAATTATCTTTGGAGGGCGGGCCCCTTGTAGCAAATGCTCCATCCTGGGTGAGTGTTCTAGGAAATTATTGGCATCCGTGTCCCAGCTGGCATTGTTGTGAGAGGCTGCATTCAGCTTCAGTGAATTTTTTTTTTTTTAGATGCAACACGTTTGCCCTTTCTTGACAGGTAATTTAGAGTGCACCTGCCCACATCGCATTCAGCAATTTTTACCAAAAATGGCATGATGCCCATGCCCCACCCTCCCTATTCACCCTATCTTGCCTTGGAGCCTTGGTTGGGAATGGTGGATAGTTGTCCCAGATTTTTTTACTTTTTAAATTAAAAATTTTTTTTTTTTTTTAGTTGGAGGCAGTGGCAGGATCACGATTCACAGCAGTTTGGCCTCCTGGGCTTAGGCTATCCTTCTGCCTCAGCCTCCTGAGAAACTGGGACTATAGGTGCATGCCACCATGCCAGCTAATTTTTTTTATTTTGTTGTAGAGATGAGGTCTTGCTATGTTGTCCAGGCTGGTCTGGAAGTCCTAGGCTCAAAGAGTCCTCCCACCTTGGCATCCCAAAGTGCTGGGATTGCAGGTGTGAGCCACCATGCCCAGCCAAGATCCTGCTTTTCTAAGAGGCACCTAGACCCCACCAATAATGCTGTCATAAAGACCACACTTTGAGAAGCAAGAAAACCATGGGCTCTACATTTTGGCTGTGTGGGAAGTCTCCAGGTAATTTTTTATTTTTATTTTTTGGAGACAGGTTCTCCCTTTGGCGACCAAGCTGGAGTGACAGGATCACGGCGCAGCCTCGACCTCCTGGGCTCAGGCAAACCTCCTTCCTCAGCCTCCTGAGTAGCTGAGACTACAGGTGTGAGCCACCACCCTTGGCTCACTTTTGGATTTTGGGGGAGTACAGGGGTGAACCGCTGCACCCAGCCAATCCCAGATTTCTTATTCCAAATCTCACCAGACCTCATCAGAGAAACTGAGCCACGGGAGAGTCCAGGCCCAGGAGAAGGATCAGGAGGAGAGCCCTGTAGGCGAAGGGCTCTCAGGAGCCCTGGAGTCACCTCTTGGCGGTGACTAACCCACCTCCTCTTGCCCGCAGCGACCCTGGGGGCTCATTCACAGTTGTGTCTGTGCCGGGATGGAGCAAACAGATGAGCTGGGAGCCGGGTTCCACCCAGAGAGCCTGCAGCCAGCCTACCCGGGACCCATGGGACGAGTGCCCTCCTGGAGAGCTCCCCCTGCCTGCACAGGCTGGAATTGCGTCGCCCGGCTACCTCGGGCTCTGAGCCACCTTCACAAATGCCCTCACACTGCACAGAGCCCTGATGCTCATGCCTGGTCAAATGCATGTGCTCTGCCCGCAGCTCTTAGGTCACACAGCCGTTCCTCCATTTCACGGGCAGGAAAACGAAAGGTCGCCTGTCATCCCAGCACTTTGGGAGGTGGAGGTGAGGGGATTGCCTGAGCCCAGGGGTTCGAGATTTAAAAATTAGCTAGGCATAGTGGTGTGTGCCTGTAGTTCTAGCTACTTGGAAGGCTGAGGTGGAAGGATCCCCTGAGGCCAGCAGGTTGAGGCTGCAGTGGCTCAACTGCACTCCTGCCTGGGCAATGGAGTGAGACTCCAGCTCAAAAAAAATCAATTCACAAATATTTACCGAGTGTCACTGTTTACTCTGCTTTGAACTGAGAGCTATAGAGAATGTTGTCATTCACCCCAAAGAAGTGATGACCAGAGACCCCCCCCAACATAAAGATGTCAAAGTCATCTGGGCACGGTGGCTCAACCTGTCATCCCAGCACTTTGGGAGGCCGAAGGGAGAGGATTGCCTGAGGTTCAAGACCAGCCTGGGCAACTTGGCGAGACCTTGTCTCTACAATAGATCAAAGAATTAGCTGGGCATGGTGGCGCGTGCCTGTGGTTTCCGCTGCTTGGAAGGTTGAGGCGGAAGGATTGCCTGAGCCCAGCAGTGTAAGTGTGATTGTGCCACTGCACTCTAGCTTGGGTGATGAAGTGAGACTCTGACTCAAAAAAAAAAAAAAAAGAGGGTTCAAAAAGGCCAAATGACAGGTCTGGAATCCAAACCCAGATCTTCTGCCTCCAAAAAAGGCCTTTGTTTTTTTATTTATTTATCTATCTATTTATTTATTTATTTATTTGAGTCAGGGTCTCGCTCTGTGCCCCAGACCGGAGTGCAGTGGCACGATCACACTCATCACAGTTGCAGTCTCCTGGGCTCAGGCGACCCTCCTGCCTCAACCTCCCATGTAGCTGGAACTGCAGGCATGCACCATCACACCCGGCTGATTTTTATTTTTGTTTCCATTGTTTCAGAAACAAGGTCTGGCTATGTTGTCCAGGCTGGTCTCAAACTCCTGGACTCAAGCAATTCTCCCACCTCGGTCAAAGTCTTTTTTTTTTTAATATTCAAGTTTAAAAAGAAAGCAGTTTCTGATTTGTTTGAAAACTGCTACTTTAAAGAAAGACCTAGTTCATAAAAATTCAAATTTATACCAAAAAACTAGGGCAGGTGATAGCTGCTTTCCAAAAATGCTTGTAGCTTTACAAAAGGCAAAACCTGGAGATGCTTTTCAATGGCAAACATCTCCACGATTTTATTTTATTCTGTTTTATTTATTTTTGAAAGCAAGATTTATCAAGAGGACAGAAAAGCTCCCACTGTGGGAGGAGACCCAAGGGGGGTTGACCTGCAATCATCTCTGTTATTTTTTAAGTAGAGTTCCATCTACCAACCCTAGATGTCCCTTGTACACACCCCTGAGAGAGCTACAGGTAAGATGAGGACTCACACCCGTACAGGTGACAAAATCAGACGGCCAACATGTCTGCTGCCAGAGGAAAATGGAGGAGAAGGAGTCTGTCGTTTGTTTCCTAAAATGCAAACATTAGAGAAATGCACGCACATTCTGGATATAATGAATCTTGTGTGTGCCCATTCGTCTCTGATTCTGACAGTTGAATTACAGCGGCCATTTCTCATTTAACTTTGGCAGTTTTCCTCTGAGTCATAATACTTCTTTCTTTTGGGGGGGGGATATAAGTGATGACATTTAATAGTCTCCAGGATGGGGTCATTGCATATTCATAGTCTGCGTATCTTGACAGCCACCGCCTGAGAGGTTGTAGCAAGATTTCAACAGCAGAAGCCCGTAGCTCTGATGAGAAGGCTGTTCTCTGGCCGTGTAGACATTATTGATAGAATAGTAAACAAGGCCAGGCCTGCCTAAACAGTGATTTGTGCAGAATGGAAACAAGTGATTTTTGAACAGATGCCTAAAAATATTACATGCAACTTTTTCCAAAGAGAAGTAAGGTATTTATTTTATATATTTATTTGTTTGTTTATTTATTTATTTGAATTGGAGTCTCATGCTTGTCTCCCAGGCTGAAGGGCAGTGGCACTCTCTGGGCCACCACAGCCTCGACCTGCTGGGCTCTGGCGATCCTACCACCTCAGCCTTCCAAGTAGCCAGAACAGCAGGTGCGTGCCACCATGCCTGCCTAGTTCTTTGTGATTTATTGTAGAGATGAGGTCTCGCCAAGTTGCCCAGGTTGGTCTCAAACCCCCGAGCTCAGGCAATCCTTTCACCTCGGCCTCCCAAAGTGCTGGGATTACATACAGGCTGAGCCACCATGCCCAGCTGGAATTTATTTTATTATTATTATTATTAGAGTCGGAGTCTCACTCTGTCACCCAGGCTAGAGTTCAGTGGCACTGTCATGGCTCACTGCAGCCTCAACCTGCTGGGCTCAGGCAATCCTCCCACCTCAGTCTTTCAAGTAGCTAAAAGTACAGGCACGCACCACCACGCCTGGCTAATTTCTTGGTTTATTGTAGAGACGCGGTCTCACCAAGTTGCCCAGGCTGGTCTCGAACCTGTGAGCTCTGGCAATCCTCTCACCTCGGCCTCCCAAAGTGCTGGAATGACAGGCATGAGCCACCAGCTCGGCCTAAAAGTAAGGAAAGTAAACCTCTGATTTACTTCAGCTTTCAACAGTTTTTTTGAAAATCAGAGACAAGTTTTTTAGGGAGAGTGAGCTAAATTTCCCAAGGGAACGCTTTAGAGAGATCTTGCCTGTCTTTGCTCTTTCTGCCTCTCTGTGTGACACTCCTCACCTCTTTCCTCCCTGTCCCTCTCCCTCCTGTCTCTCAGCGGCCTCCCTGCCCCAGGCCTTCCAGGGTCTCTTCTCAATCACCTTTCCTGTTCTCTTCCCTGCCCGGAAAGCACATCCCAATGAAACTGCCAAGACCGTTGGACAGCTTGTCTTGACTACCCAGCTGCCAAAAGAGAGAAAATGGGTATTTACACGGTCCATTTCGGCAAGCTGCCGTTCAATGATGGGCCAAGTTCCCTTTAAAACAATAATTAATATCTCGCGATGAACCCCATGCCAAACCACCCCAGACTAATCCAACCTGTGAATAAGAGATTTCCCTAGATTTGGTCAGAGCTACTTCACCTGGGGATTCAGAAGTGAGTTTTTATTGATAGATTTTGTTTACACCAATTCAGGGTATTGGGTTGAATCATACAGCATTGTCGTTTTTATGTCAAAAATGATCAGCTGTAAGCAATGTCATATGGTTCAACTTAATACAGAGGATGCCAAAAATGTATACACATTTTTGAAAGGGAAAACAACATATTAAAATTGTAATCCAGCCGGGCTCCGTGGCTCAGCCTGCAGTCCCAGCACTTTGGGAGGCTGAGGAGAGTGGATTGCCTGAGCTCACGGGTTCCAGACCAGTCGGGCAACTTGGGAAACCTCGTCTTTACAATAAATAAAAAATTAGCCAGACGTGGTAGCACACACCTATAGCCCCAGCCACTTGAAAGGTTGAGGCAGAAGGATCGCCAGAGCCCAGCAGGTCAACGCTGGGGTGGCTGTGAGCGTGCCACTGCCCTCCAGCCTAGGCAATGTAGTGAGACTCCAATTAAAATAGATATATATGGTAATCCTCAATATGTATCAATAACAAAAGATGAACACAAGTTGCATTTGACTTCTGCTCAGCGTGGTTCCCATCAGCCTCCAGACACTTCTGATGATGACAAATGACTGCAGGCCTTGTTGCTGTGCGAGGCCTCCCTGGTCTCCCCTTGTGGCAAGAGGGTCGCTTGAGCCCAGAAGTTCGCGGCTGCAGTTAGCCATGATTGTACCCCTGGACTCCAGCCTGGGTGACAGAGTGAGACCCCTACTAAGACAAAAACAGGATCTTACGCCTCACTCTAGAAGGAATCAGAACTGCACTTTAACAAGTGCCCCGGCCGGGCACGATGGCTCAAGCCTTTAATTCCAGCACTTTGGGAGGCCGAGATGAAAGGATCGCCTGAGTCCAGGGGTTCGAGACCAGCCTGGGCAACTTGGTAAATAAAATAAATTAATTAACAAACATACCAAAAGAAATAAAAATATTAGTCAGGCATGGTGGCGTGTGCCTGTAGTTCCCGTTACTTGAAAGGCTGAGGAGGAAGGATGGCCTGAGCCCAGCAGGTTGAGGCTGCAGTGGCCATGAGTGTGCCACTGCCTTCCAGCCTTGGCGACAGAGTGAGAGTCCAACTAAAAACAAAAACAAAACAAGAGCCCCAGGTGGGTTGTGTGTGCACATCGAAGCTGAGAAGTATCTCTTTAGTATGAAGCGGATCCCCTGTGTCTACATTTTAACAGACCCCCCAAAGCGACTCTGCCATAGGTGATCAGTGGTAAGCTCAGACATCGTTCTAGGACACGATGCCAAAATGCAACCTGCTGAGACATCACTGCAAGGACTTGGGGAAGGCTGAATGCAGAGTCAAGATAACATGGGATACATGTACAGAGCAGTCCCTGTTCTGATGCTCTGGTTGGATCCAGAAATACCCAGGATACCGGTGGTGGAGACTGTCTCCTTCACGCTCAGGGGAGCAACAGAACAGCCCACTCCAGATGTGGAATCCTTAGAAGCCACAAATACAGCTAAAGAATCTGTGTGAACTTGGTATCGATGCCTACATACATTCATGCATACTTTTTAGGGTTTTTTTCTTTGAGTCGGGGTCTCGCTCTGTAGCCCAGGCTGAAGTGCAGTGGTGCAATCATAGCTCACTGTAGTCTCAACCTCCTGAACTCAAGTGATCCTCCCACCTCAGCCTCCTGAGTAGCTGGGACCACAGGTGTGTGCCACCATGCCTGACTAATTTTTTTTTAATTATTAATTTCATAGCAATGGGTCTCACTGAGTTGCTCAGGCTGGTCTCAAATTCCTGGGCTCTAGCAATCCTCCTGCTTTGACCTCCCAAAGTGCCAGGAAGACAAGGTTGAGCCATCATGCCTGGCCTTATGTTTATTATTATTTTTTTTTTTGAGTTGGAGTCTCATTCTGTCACCCAGACTGGAGTGTAGTGGCCACTCCCGGCCACCGCAGCCTCGACCTGCTGGGCTCCTGCAATCCTTCCACCTCAACCTTCCAAGTAGCTGGAACTACAGGCGCGCACTACCACACCCGGCTAGTTTTTTGATTTATTGTAGAGATGAGATCTCGCCAAATTGCCCGGGTCTCGAACCAGCAGGCTCAGGTAATCCACTCACCTCAGCCTCCCAAAGGCGTGGGATTACAGGTTGAGCCACCGAGCCTGGCTATGTTTAATTTTTTAAAAAATGATTTAAATTATTTACCATGGGGCCAGTGATGCTGCAGAAAGGTGCTTGATCTATTCTGTGGCTGCAGGCATCCTGGTACATACTCTTCCTTACTCCCAGGGGACATGGTCAGATGGTAAATTAACTTCTACTTAGGGACATGTGTGGTTGTACAGCAGGAATAATGCTAGACAACGGGGCGGACTAGTGTGTGACAGGGACTGCAACCACCAGATGCTCCAGATTTCTCACACCTCAATAAGGGGAGTGTGGCAGGGAAGAGGCACTTTCAGGGGCAAAGTGCAGGCTGCCCTGTTTTCCAGCTAAGAAAACAGTTTCCACAAGGTGGGGCAAAGCCACAGAGAATCCATGTGAGAGCCAGATTCAGGGCTGCTGTCTCCCAACCGGGTCCCCCTGGCTTTCTGGATTTTAAGTCACAGTCATTATCCGGATCCAACTTTCTAAGGTAAAATGGGCTCTTCAATGTAGGAAAGAGACAGAGAACCTGAAAAGAGAAAACTATGACGATTGTAATCAACTTGTGAATCATGCCAAATGGCTGGATCAGAAAAGAAGGCTGGCTGCCGGGAAGGTGGCTCACGCTTGCCATCCCAGCACTTTGGGAGGTGGAGGAGAGAGGACTGCCTGAGCCCATAGGATTCGAGACCATCCTGGGCAACATGACAAGAGCTCGTCTCTACAAAAAAATCCAAAAATATTAGCCAAGCATGGTAGGGTACGCCTGTGGTTCCAGCCACTTGGCTGAGGCAGAAGGATCGCCTGAGCCCAGCAGGTGGAGGCTGTGGTGGCCGTGAGCATGCCACTGCCCTCCAGCCTGGGCAACAGAGTGAGACTCCAACTCAAAAAAAGAAAAACTAAATAAATAAAAATTTAGCCGGACATGGTGGGGAATGCCTGTAGTCCTAGCTACGCAGGAGGCTGAGGTGGGAGGATCACCTGAGCCGAGGGGTTGGAGGCTGCGGTGAGCTGTGATCATGTCACTATACTCCAGCCTAGGTGACAGAGTGAGACCCTGTCACAAATGGGGGGAAAACCCAGAAAACTGGAAAGAGCACTTACTTCAGAGGCAGGCAGATGCGGACTGGAGTCCTGACCTGCCTGGGCAGACATTTACAGAACCGTCTGGGCCTCCAGACCCTCATCTTTAAGATGGGGACAATGGTGTCTTCTTTCTCCCATGAGAACATATGCAGAATGCCTCCCTTAGTGAGCGGTGCCCAGTTTTCGGCAATAGTAGGATGGAAGCTTACTAGTGTTATGGCCTTAACAGGCAACGTATTTACTGAGGGTTTATTGGACACCGTGATGAAATTAAAGATGATTAAGATATCATCTCTGATTTTTAGTTAGCTTTCTATCAAAGAAGGTTAAACCTGAGATGATGATGATGATAATAATAAAGATAATGACCATGCACAGGATGTGTGCAGTGGCCTGTAAGCACTTTTTTTTTTTTGAGTCGGAGTCTCACTCTTGGCCCAGGCTGGAGTGCAGTGGCATGCTCCCGGTCACCACAGTCTCCACCTGCTGGGCTCTGGCGATCCTTCTGCCTCAGCTTTCCAAGTAGCTGGAACTACAGGAGCGAGCTACCACACCCAGCTTATTTCTTGATTTATTGTATAGATGAGGTCTCGCCAAGTTGCCCGGGCTGGTCTTGAACCCCTGGGCTCAGGCAATCCTCTCACTTCGGCCTCCCAAAGTGCTGGGATGACAGGCTGAGCCACTGCGCCTGGCTGCCTGTAAGCCCTTTAAAGGAATTAGCTAAATAAATGTTTATAACATCCCTAGGAGATAGCCATTAACGCATTATACAGGTGGGGAAACTGAGGCCCAGAGTATGGTCATTTTTCCTCAACCCCTTTGGAAGCAGCAGGTGCAGGATTCACCCCTGGGCACCCTGTCTCGGAGACAGGCTTGCACCACACTGATTCACGTCTAGACTTGGCCAATGATTCGTTTCTAGGGGTCCAGTCTCGGCCACCAAGCTGTACTTCCCAGGTACAAATACGAAGTGAGTCCCAATATAACCATGGGCATGAATCCCATGTAGCTGTGACAACTGTCCCCTGCATGGGCCATCTGCCTCTGGTGTCTCTTTCCCTATGGCCAGCCCAGCCTTCCAACCGCCAACAGCCAGCTCTGTAAAGTACAAACCTGACGGTGACACTTCTCTACTTAAAGGGCTCCCTGCTGTCTGCAAAACCACATCCCAGAGCTCTGCCTGGCACAGAAGATGTCAAAGACAGCTGCCCCTGGCCTTTCTAGCCAGCCTCTGCTTTGGAATCTCTGGCTCTTCACCGTACACTCTTATGGGAGACACTGGATGCCACAGTAAAACCGCTTATGTGTATTTATTTATTTATTATTTTTGAGTCAGTCTCACTCTGTTGCCCTGGCTGGAGTGCAGTGGCACGCTCACGGCCACCCCCGCAGCAACCTGCTGGGCTCAGGCAATCCTTCCACCTCAGCCTCCCAAATAACCAAGACAAGAGGTGCACATACCATGCCTGGTTAATTTTTTTAAATTTTATTTTATGTAGAGGCGAGGGCTCACTATGTTGCTCAGGCTGGTCTCAAACTCCTGGGCTCAGGTAATCCTCTTGCTTCGGCCTTCCAAAGTGCTGGGATGGCAGGCTTGGGCCACTGTGCCTGGCTAGTGCCTCATATGTGGAAAAGTCAAAAGAGATTTTTTTTTTTTGAGTTGGGGAGTCTCATTCTGTCACCAGACTGGAGTGCAGTGGTATGATTACAGTTCACTGCAGCCTCGACCTCCTAGGCTCAGGCAATCCTTTTGCCTCAGCCTCCCAAGTAGCTGGGACTGCAAGCATATGCCACCACACTTGGCTTCTTTTTTTTTTTTTTTT
>NW_007251504.1:71170-71800 GCF_000164805.1 Carlito syrichta
CTCCAACTCAAAAAAAAAAAAAAAATTTTTTTAAATGGTATGCAATTAAAAACAACATCTGACTGGGCACAGTGGATCACGCTTATTATCCCAGCACTTTGGGAGGCCTAGGTGAGAGAATTACCTGAGTCCAGGGGCTCGAGACCAGCCTGGCCAACATAGTGAGACCTTGTCTCTATAATACATCCAACAACAGCAACAAAAAAAATTAGCCTGGCGTGGTGGCGTGCACCTGTAGCTCCAGCTACTTGGAAGGCTGAGGTGGAAGGATTACCTGAGTCCAGGGGCTCAAGACCAGCCTGGGCAACATAGTGAGACCTTGTCTCTATAATACATCCAACAACAGCAACAAAAAAAATTAGCCTGGCACGGTGGCGTGCACCTGTAGCTCCAGCTACTTGGAAGGCTGAGGTGGAAGGATTGCCTAAGCCCAGCAGGTCGAGGCTGCAGTGACCATAAGCATGCCACTAAACTCCAGTCTGGGCGACAGAGTGAGACTCTGACTCAAAAAAACAAAAAACAAGCTGGGCTCGGTGGCTCAGCCTGTAATCCCGCGCCTTTGGGAGGCTGAGGTGAGTGGATTGCCTGAGTCCACGGGTTTGAGACCTGCCTGGGCAACTTGGCGACACC
>NW_007251504.1:72109-73872 GCF_000164805.1 Carlito syrichta
GCTGGGAGCGGCCACTGTACTCCAGTCTGGGCGACAGAGTGAGACTCCAACTCAAAAAACCAAAAAAACACAAAAAACAATGTCCACACACTATCAGCGGACTCCTGCATGCACATATATGAAAATATTTGAATATCAGAGGTCCGGCTGATTAGCGGAGGTCATCTTGTAACTATTTGCAATGCTCCAGTCTCAAGTCTCCCCCTTTACCTCCCTGAGGCTGTCAGTTGCTCACTGCTCATTCTTGAAAATCTGCTCAGATGCCACCCCTCTGTGTACTCCCCAAACCTCTCCTGAATCGTTCCCCGGGACCCCAAGGCTGGGAGGTCTTTTCTCTCTCACAGCACCACTGCACTGTCTGAAATCATTTATTTCTACAACGGACTGTATGACCTTTCAGGACAGGGTCTCTGAATCCCTAGTTCTTAGCCTGGTGTTTAGTCCACAGTAAGAACTCAAAAGTGGACCCCTGGTTACATAAACAAGTGATCAAAGTCGGACAGGGCACAGTAGCTCACACCTATCATCTCAGCACTCTGGGAGGCGGAGGCAAGAGGACTGTCTGAGCCCACAGGTTCAAGAACAGCCTGGACAACATGGAGAGACCTTGTCTCTACAGTAAATCAAAAAATTTGCCAGGCATGGTGGTGCATGCCTGTAGTTTCAGCTACCTGGAAAGCTGAGGCGGAAGGATTACCTGAGCCCAGCTGGTCGAAGCTGTGGTGGCCTTGATTGTGCCACTACACTCCAGCCTGGGTGACAGAGTGAGACTCTGACTCAAAACAAACAAACAAACAAAACAAACAATTAGCCGAGTGTGGTGGTATGCGCCTACAGCCTCAGCTACTTGGGAGGCTGACACAGGAGGATCACCTGAGCCCAGGAGGTTGAGGCTGTTGTTGAACTGTGATCATGCTACCGCACTCTAGCCTGACCGACAGAGTGAGACCCCAGCATTAAAAAGGAAAAAGAATTAAAAGGTCCCCTTTCTTTCGATCTCGCAGAAAAAAACACATCTTTGATCCCTTTGAACACTTCACTTTGATAAACTAGGCCCATAATACTTGAGAAGCGGAAGTCGAAAGATGCCAGGAAAGATCCCACACAGTAACGGGTAGGCCAAAAAGCTAGTGAAGATGCAATTAAAGACTTAACAAAACTAGCATATGGGTCTGGGTGCGGTAGCTCACACCTGTCATCTCAGCACTCTGGGAGGCCGAAGTGAGAGAATTGCCTGAGCCCAGGGGTTGGAGACCAGTCTGGGCAACATAGCGAGACCCCGTCTCAAAAAGAAGAAGAAGACGATCTCATTTCCCCAAAAGAGGCCGCCCGCGATAGCTCCTGCCCACGGTGCCTCTAAGATCCAGGGGTACTGGGATTTTACTCGGCCACGGGGTCTCCTGTCCCGGATCCTGGGACACAAAAAGGCCACTCGTGGAAAAACCGGTAAAATTCAAATAAAACCTCGAGTCGTTAATCAATAAGCATCTTCCCACCATCCTCCTCGTAGGACACGGGGGCTCGACGTTTTGAATTGTTGCCCAGCCTCGCCCGAGGGCTTCGCCCCCTTTTCCTAAGGGCCAATTCTCAGTTCACAGCTCAGCCTTCCCGGGGTCCAGCATCTGGGAGCGCCACCCTCCGCCTGGATCCGACTCTGGACCCCCCGCTGGATTTGGAAAGGCCCGCGAGGCCGAGCCCGGACCGGGTCCCCGGTGGGGACGGGGTTTCCCGGCAGCTGGAGCCGCGACCCCGGCCGGGACGGA
>NW_007251504.1:75202-79430 GCF_000164805.1 Carlito syrichta
CTCCCTCCACAATGGGCCGGCGTTCGGTGCCGCCTTCCACGCGCGCACGGGAAGATCGCGTTGTCATGTGCCGGAGCCCTGGGCGGAAAATGAAGGCTTGCACACCCGGGAAGGAGTTTCAATCCGCTCGCATCCTCGACTAATGGAGGACACCGAATCCAGGTGCATGAGCCATTTTTTTCTTCCGTGCCTTGTGGCTTAAAAAACTGGATTTTTCTCCCCAATACGAGTATTTCTTCGGGCTGCCGGAGTGTTTCCTCAACGTGTGTGGTGGGGGTTATGGCCCCCCCGGGGACTTTCCTGGCTGAGACAATAGCTGGGGTCGCGGCTGCTCTTTGACACGTTCGAGGAAAAGTTCAGAAAGATTGTTGTGTAGACGCCTGTGTTTGTGTGTACACAGTCTTCTGCCAGAGCTGCCAGGAGGGTGTTGCTGCACTTGGCCTTGGGCAGGGGAGGAGCATTCTGAGTGTTCTTTTGTGTGGTCACGATGTGAAGTGCCCGGAGTCCTGTGGGAGGACGCGGGGGTGTGCCCCGTGTTCCCGTGTGGACGGGGCCAAGTCATCCTGGACCGGCCGACGCTGGGTGCAGGCTGGGCACCCGGGATGGGGTTCCGCCAGACGTTGCTTGCGGAAACGGAGATTTCGCTCTGCCTGGAATTGGGATAATTCCTACTTACAGGAACCCGTTGATGTGGAAGTTGTCAGAGGCGAAGTAATGATTTCCTTGGGGCCGGGGGAACTTTCCAGTGCGGTCACCTTTCTTTCCTCCAGGAGTCCAGCAGAGCCACCAGCTTTTCCCTCTGAGGCAGTCCCCATGCTCACAGTCCCCATGTCGCTGTGCTGTTTCCACATGGCTCTTTGTGGCAGGTCTTCGAGGGGCGTCGCTCTGGTTTTTCCGCTGCCTGGAGCATCCGCGGCATGCTCTTCCAGGAGCCGGTTCTGTCACCTCCGCCTGGAAGGACATTTGCCGGCAAACAGGTCTCTTGATTTGAGTCCTGCCGGGTGTGGGTTCTGTAGCAGGGTGGTCACTCACGGCCGAGCCCATAGGTCCCTCCATTGATTAAAGAGCCTCGAATTGGCGTGTTGCCATGTGTCTGTCAAAGGCAGACCAAAAATGACCGTGGTGGCAGTGACGTTTGGGATGAATTCTGTCCCCCGGAAAGCAGCCTTCCCCCTGTCTCCTTTGGCCCTCCTCCCTGCACACCTGGAGTCCAGAGGCTGCTGGAGATGCCTCACTCCCCCTGCCCCGCCCTGTCCAGCTGTGACACCCCCTGTGGGGCTGACACAAAGGTGTCTGACCTAGATCACAACATCCCAAAGCAAACGTAGGAGTAAGGTGATGATGCCGGGTAGTTGGGTCATAGACGCGTGACATGCGTGAACTCACCCGGTGCTTCCAGGCTGACTCAGGAGGCAGGCGGGGAGAAAGGCCAGGTCACTAGCACCTCGGGCTGCTGTCCTGTGCTGGGCAAGCAGACGCCGAGGAAGGATAGTCTGGGGGTAAGACTCTGCCTGTCTACTGGTTTTTAATACCTATGTATGTATCTATCTATCTGACTCAGGGTCTCACTCTGTTGCCCAGGTTGAAGTGCAGTGGCACCATCCCAGCTCACCACAGCCTCAACCTCCTGGGTTCAGATGATAGATGATCCTTCTGCCTCAGCCTCAAAGCTGGAACTACAGGAGTTACCCTGTTTGGCTAATGTTTTTAAAATTTTTTTGTAGAGATGACATCTCGCTATGTTGACCAGGCTGGTCTCTAACTCCTGGTCTCAAGCAATCCTCCTGCCTCGGCCTCCCAAAGCGCTGGGATGACAAGCGTGAGCAACCCTGCCTGGCCAGAACTCTGGCTTTCTCACTGTAGGATCTAACTCTGGCTTTCTGTTTGGTCTCCTGAGGGCCTCTTCAAGGGTGAGCATCTGACTCACACAGAGCACTTGCCCATTATTTAAAGATATGTGCTTTTTGAACAGCCTACTCTTTTAACTCCAGCCAGCTACTTCATCTGATGACCAACAGAAGCCACTGGTCTGTTCCACTGCTGAAGGCAGACCTGACTCCATTAAGGCCTAGTCCGGTCCGGATGAGAACAGACACACATATTGAACCCTATAGGCGACGTGGGTGTGTGGGTGATTTCAAGCGTCATTTTGAGTCCATGTTGTTTTTTTAATCTTCCGATTTAGAACCTAACATTCTGGAGTATTTGCCTTTCTTGCTTTCTCCCATTTCCCTGATGACAATTGACCTATCTCAGAATTTCTGACATGATATTTTGATGTTAAGGAATGACTCCAGATATGGAATTTTGCCACTCGTGGCTGTCCGCAGGTTTTGGGGACAGACTCCATGGGACTGTTCTCAGCTGTGAAAAGAACCATCCCTGGTGATGGTTTGTAATTTTATGTGTAGGACCATCAATGTGTCTAGTTAAATGTATCATTTTGGGCAAGTAACATTGTTTCTATCTGGGTTTTAGGTATCTTATCTATAAGATAAAAAGTTTGGACCAGGCGCAGTGGCTCATGCCTGTAATCCCAGCACTTTGGGAGGCTGAGAGGGGAGGATTGCTTGAGTACAAGAGCTCAAGAACAGCTTGGACAACATTGTAAGACCTCATCTCTATAAAAAATAAGAACATTAGCTGGGCAAGGTGGCACACGCCTGTAGTCCCAGCTACTCGGGAGGCTGAGGTGGAAGGATCACCTGAGCCTAGGAAGTTGAGGCTGCAGTGAGCTGTGTTTATGCCACTGCCCTCCAGTCTAGGTGACAGAATGAGAGTCTGACCCAAAAAATCGTTCATATTTTTTTAAAGAAAAAAGATAAGGAATTTGGATTCCCTTAATCCTAATAGTCCTTGAATCTCTTGAAGACATCCCATATTTGTTAATGTTAGTCGCTTCATGACATTTTCAAGCTTTTTGAATTTTCTTTTGGCTACCGTGTTTTGCTTTGACTTTTTTTCATAATAAGTTCACACACTGTGTATCAATTGAGTTTTTATCAATTGAGAGTTAAAAATGTGATACAATAAAATGTGATACAATACAGAAAAACAACAGTCAAAGCCACGTTCAGAGAAGCCTAGCACAGAATTTTAAGATGAAGAAGAATCAGGAATCATACAGGTAGTTAAAGGATGGATCGGTTTAAATCGGGAACCAAAAAAGGACCTTGAGCAACAATTTTAAAGAAATGTCTTGACTGACTGTAGAGAAACCGAATGTTTCACGCCTGTGGGTCAACTTCTGAAAGTCTTAGCATCAAGAGAAATATACCTCTTGTTTGAACGGGCCATTAAAAGCAACTGTGTCTGGAAAACTGTATGAAACTCAGATCAGTTGACAGTGCTATTTGTTAGCGTCTCTGGCAGAAGGCTTAGCGGTGGAGGAGGTGTAGTTATTGTATTTGCAGCAGAAATATTGTGGAGCTACACATATGGGCGCCCTAAGGCTCACAAGACACACTTGATGAGGTGCCACTTGTAGAGGAGAGGTTGTGTTTGTTTTTAATCTCACATGTTGTTGGTTGCTGGGACTTGACAGCTTATTTGTGGGATCTTCCTAGAGACAGTACCGAGCTTATCCCCATGTAGTGTGACCAGGAGATGCCAAGAAAATCTGTTGTTCTTTGACCTCTCTGCAGCCTGGAATACGGGTAATATGTTTTGGAAGCAGGTGGAACAAGGGGAAGAGCCAGTTTAATTTGACGTGGCCCCACGTCATGCCCTGGTGAAATGGCACCTGTGTGTACTCTCATGTTTCTTGTATCTAGCCTGGAATAGGAGGTGACAGCAATTTAAGTCATGAGTTAAAACTTTATAGCTGGGGGATTTTAAACATTTCTGTCGGATCCACTCATTTACATGATTCTGGAAGGTTTAAGGACCATGACGGAATTACTCCAATTAGTGATGACACACCTGCGACCAGAAGCCAGGTTGCTTGCATTTCAGTGGCGGTGACTTAGTGTCCTCACAAGGCAGGTATCTATCTAGGCGATAGGACCTCTACCTGTCTTGACTTCACACTCTATGAAGGAACTGAAGAGGATCGCAGCCCTAGTCTGTGAACAGGAGCTAATGGCTCTGGCTAGCTATTATCAAGTTGTTCTTTTATTTTTTATTTATTTTTTTGAGTTGGAGTCTCACTCTGTCACCCAGGCTGGAATGCAGTGGCACGCTCACAGTCACCGCAGCCTCAACCTGCTGGGCTCCGGCGATCCTTCCA
>NW_007251504.1:79450-120685 GCF_000164805.1 Carlito syrichta
ATCCTTCCACCTCAGCCTTCCAAGTAGCCGGAACTACAGGTGCATGCTACCATGCCTGGCTAATTTTTTATTTATTGTAGAGACGAGGTCTCACCAAGCTGCCCGAGCTGGTCTCAAACCCGCGGCAATCCACTTGCCATGGCCTCAGAAAGTGCTGGGATGACAGGCTGAGCCACCGAGCCCGGCCTGTTATTTTCACCAAGATAATTTCAAGAGACCACAGTGCCCAGGCAGCAGTCTCACATAGTGACCTTTAAGGTCACGACAAAACAGCATGGTAACTATGGACAAATGTAATTTGCATGATGTTCTGGTGAAGCTAATTGCAGTCGCTGCTACAAGCCCTCTTCTGTTACCCTGAAAACCTGACTAGCTTCCTGAACTTCAAAATACCGAAGTGCTGGCCAGGCGCATTGACTCAAGCCTATAAGCCCAGCTCTTTGGGAGGCTGAGGTGAGGGGATTGCCTGAGCCTATGGGTTCAAGACCAGCCTGGGCAACTTGGTGAGACCTCATCTCTACAATATATCAAAATATTAGCTGGGCATGTTAGAGTGCACCTGCAGTTCCAGTTACTTGGAAGGCTGAGGCGGAAAGATCGCCGGAGCCCAGCAGGTCAAGGCTGCGGTGACCATGAGCGCACGTGCCATTGCACTCCAGCCTGGGTGATGGAGAGACATTCTGACCCCCCCCAAAAAGAAAAATTCCGAAGTGCCAAAAAAACAGTATACACATTTTCAGAGATGTTAATAGATATTTGCCGTCGTCAGAAAGTGTCTGGACACCAATGGGAACCACTTTGAGCATCTCTTGTAATTGCAGAAGTCAAATGTGACTTGTGTTCTTCTTATTGAGTATGATCATTTTAATACAGTTTTTACCTTTCTTAAAATGTGTGTATTGTTTTGGCACTCTCCATGTATACATGAACATATTATTATTATTATTATTTTACAGATAGGGTCTTGCTCTGTTGCCCAAGCTGGAGTGCAGTGGTATGATCATAGCTCACTGCAGCCTTGACCTCCTGGGCTCAAGCAATTCCTCCATGCCCAACTAATAATTATTTTATTTTTGTAGAGAGAGGGTCTTGCTATGTTGCCCAGGCTGGTCTCTAATTCCTGGACTCAAGCAGTCCTCCTCCCTCGATCTCCTAGATTGCTGGGATTATAGGCATAAGCCACCATGCTCTGTCCGAACTTCGAAATGTCTTACGGGATGATTCTGGAGAAATTTTTGAGCAAAACATGGCCTTCTAAATACATTAGGGTGGGGAATCTCAGCTTGGACAGTCTCTATTGGTTTGCTTACTCCTATGCTATGTACTGTGTAGTCAAGTGTAGGGACCAGACTTCCAACTCTGTTTGAAGTTTGTGGATTGACCAAGCCCTTTAAAAAATTTTATTTATGTTGCCTGTTTTTATATCAAACAACTAAGAATTAAGATAAAGAAAAGGAGCCAGGCACAGTGGCTCATGCCTGTAATTCCAGCACTTTGGGAGACCCAGGCAGGAGAATCCCTTGAGCCCAGGAGTTCAAGATCTTCTTGGGCAACATAGTGAGAGCTCATCTCTACAAAAACAAACAAACAAATAGCTGGGCATGATGGTGCATGCCTTGAGTTCCAGCTACTCAGGAGGCTGAGACGGGAGGATCACCTAAGACCAGGAGGTGAAGGCTGCTGTGAGCCATGATCATGCCACTGTACTCCAGCCTGGGTGACAGAGTGAGACCCTGACTCAAAAAAAGAAAAAGAAAAAAAGAAAGAAAAAAAGGATATATGTTGTATGTCTAATGGACCTGTTTACTGTTTAGTAGTTTGAAGTCAGAAATTGGGTGAGAATATTTTCATTAGTCAGTCCAGAGTTACTTCCTAATTTATTGACAGCTTACCTCCTATGGATATCTCAGAATGGAAAGAAATAGAACATGTTGCTTAAGAGCAGGATCTAGCCTGGTCACTAATTAGTTGTGCGACCTCTAAGACTCAATTTCTTCATCTATAAAATAAGGACATGATAGCCCACCCCTTGCTGTGTCTTTGTGGGACTGTGGTGAGGTGACATGTGGAAAGCTCATTACAGGCCTGGCACGTAACGGCCAACAGTTGTTAGTTGTTGTTATCTGTTTAATGTAGGTTTTCTTTCTGTCTCGGCTTTCTGTGTCGGCTGTTTCTCATTCTGATTAGATATGCTTTATTGAAATTCAAAGACATAATCGCCAATCTTGCCACCTGAGAGACAAGATCCCAGAGGGGGCGAATCTTGAATTATCCTGAGAGAGTGCCCTGTGCTGTTAGAATGGAGGGGGTTTCACAGTAGAATTAAATAGGGAACTAGAATGGGCACCCCAGGGAGATTCCCAGACTCTTGGGAGGTGGATTTTTAGATTGTGATTAACCTCCATCCAAGGGCGAGCTTTTTTAAAAGCACGTTTCCTGACCCTGGGCCGCCCGGCCCCTTCTTACAACTTTTGTTTTAAATTGTCTGTCCCTCTGTGCACGGTGCCCTCTGGAAAATGAAAATTACAGTCCACATGAAGTCACCGACTTGATTTCATCTTGAGAAAGGTATTTTCTTTTCAAATCAACATAGAAACAAACAGTTCACTTACAAATGCTAATTTTTTCTGCTTCACTAGAAAGCACTCTAATATTAGAAATCATGTCTTGGGCCAGGTGCGGTGGCTCACGCCTATAATCCCAGCACTTTGGGAGGCTGAGGTGAGAGGATTGTCTGAGCCCACAGGTTCGAGATCAGCCTGGGCAACTTGGTGAGACCTCGTCTCTACAATAAATAAAAAAAAACAGCCAGGCATGGTAGCGCATGCTGGTAGTTCCAGCTACTTGGAAGGCTGAGGCGGAAGGATCACTTGAGCCCAGCAGGTTGGGGCTGCGGTAGCCGTGAGCACGCCACTGCACTCCAGCCTGAGCGGCAGAGTGAAACTCTGACTCAAAAAAAAGAAATCATGTCTCTGTCTCCCCCACACCCTCTAGTACAGGGTTTCATTAAACATTTATTAATTGAGTTGAGTACTGGTTTGGAATAATAATTCCTTAATAGTCCAAATTAGTATGGTGCTAATTCACAATTATCTAAGATGTCCAATAGAGTATTGCCACAAAATTAGGTTGAATTAAAATGTTTTGTCATTTTTAGAAAGTCACATAGGTAGCCAGGTGAGGTGGCTCACGCCTGTCAACCCAAGCACTTTGGGAGGCCAAGGCAAGAGGATTGCCTAAGCCTAGGAGCTCGAGACCAGCCTGGACAACGTGGAAAGCCATCATGTCTACAATAAATTAAAAAATTAGCTGGACATGGTGGCACACACCTGTAGTCCCAGCTACTTGGAAGGCTGAGGCAGAAGGATCACCTGAGCCCAGGAGGTCCAAGGCTGCAGTGACTGTGAGCGTGCCCCTGCACTCCAGCCTGGGCGACAGAGTGAGACTCCATCTCAAAAAGAAAAAAAAAAAGAAAGAAAGAAAGAAAAGGAAAGAGAGTCAGAAAGCTGGAAACAGTCTAAATGTCCATCAGTGGAGATTGGTGAACTCAGTTCCACTGGCAAATCGCTCACTAACTTGCATCGTGGAATCACACGTGGTCATTAGTAATAGTTTGCGAAGAACCTTTTATGATATGGTTAGCTATTTTATAATAATTGAAAGAAAAAGACTATTGAAAGGATGGTGAAATAATAATTGCAGATAATCACACTCGAAGCTCCCAGCCCCCAACCTGTCACCCTGGCTGCCCAAGCTGTCAGGCCCGGGGGAGGGTTCCTGACTGACTTTCCTGCTTGTGTCCCATACACCTGGCCCTGGGTAAGTCTTCATGCCAAATGCAGAAGTCTCACTTTCTGTCTCACCCTCTTTGAGGATGGGAGTGGGCCCGGTAAATCCAGGCCAAGTTTGGTCTCCGGATTGAGCCTCCGAGAATCACACTTGTCCATGGGGACAATCCAGACTTCCTGTTTGCTGACAACTCATTGACAGGCGGTGGCTGTTCCTCACTTCGAGCTTAGCGAGCCTCCTCATTTCCTTTCCCCTTCCTCTTTCTTCCTTCCTCTCCTGCTTCCTTCTGCCCTCCCACCCGCTCTCCCTTTCTTTCTCTCTTTCTCTCCCTCCCTCCCTCTTTCTTTCTTTCTTTCTCACTTTCTCTCTCCCTTTTTTTCTTTCTCCCCTCCCTCCCTTCCTTCCTTCCTTTTGTCTTTCTGTCTGTCTGTCTCACTTTCCTATACATATTGGCCAGGTGCGGGGTGGCTCACGCCTATACTGCCAACACTTTGGAAGATTGAGGCTTTTGAAGATTGTTGGAGCCCAGGAGTTCAAGATCAAGCTGGGCAACATAGTGAGACCTTGTCTCTACAAAAAAAAAAAAAAAATTAGCCAGGCATGGTAATATGTGCCTGCAGTCCCGGCTACTCAGGAGGCTGAAGAGGGAGGATCCCTTCAGACCAGTAGGTGGAGGCTACAGTGGCTGAGAGCATGCCACTGCACCCCATCTGGGTGACAGAGTAAGACACTAACTCAAAAAAAAAAAAAAGAAAGAAAGAAAGAAAGAGACATATAAATGGGTACAGAAAAAGGTTATTTATGATTTAAGGAATAATGAAGTGAACATCGGGATACCAGTGAAATCATGACATCTGGACTTTTATCATAGTAATTTTGGGGAGGGAAGAAATAGGTAGGGATATAGATAAAATAAAATTGGCACTGGGTGCAGTGGCTCACATCTGTAATCCCTGGTCTGAGGCAGGAGGATTTCTTGAGCACAGGAGTTCAAGCCTGGGCAACATAGCAAGACCTCATCTCTACAAAAAAAATCAAAAAAATTAGCCAGGTGTGGTGGCGCACACCTGTAGTCCCAGCACTAAAGAGGCTGAGGCAGAAGGATCACCTGAGCCTAGGAGTTTGAGGCTATGGTGAGCCATGATCATGCCATTGCACTCCAGCCTAGGCAACAGTGAGACCCTGCCTCAAAAAATAAAACAAGGTTGGGAATAAATTGATTCTTGTTGGGTGCATGCAGTTAATTTCATAATTATCTTTGTTTTTGCATAAGCTTGACATTTTTCCCAATTAAAAATTAGTATGTATTCTTACGACTTTCATTTTTTACTCAATATTATGATGATCAGATGCTATGTGGAGCATGAAAACTATGTATTTCCACTAGTGTATAGTATTGCACTGCATAAAAATACATCAAGCTACTTACTCATTCAGTGTGACTTTTGGGTTATTTATAGGTTTTTGCCATCATGAATAATAGTATATAAAATGCTGTTGGTATCTTCTGGTGTGCATGTACAAGAGTTTCTCTTGGCCGGGCTCAGTGGCTCAGCCTATAATCCCAGCACTTAGGAAGTCCAAGGCGAGAGGATTGCCTGAGTTCACAGGTTCGAGACCAGCCCAGGCAACTTGGCGAGACCATCTCTACAATAAATCAAAAATGAGCCAGTCATGGTAGCACGTGCCTGCAATCTGCCTACTTGGAAGGCTGAGGTGGAAGGTTTGCCTGAGCCCAACGTCGATGCTGGGGTGGCCTTGAGCATGCCACTGCACTCCAGCCTGGACGACGAAATGAGATTCTGACTTTAAAAAAAAAAAAGAGTTTCTCTCGGTGTAGTTGCTGGGTCACAGGAGACATGCATATTCAATGTTACCAGGTAATCTCAAACTTTTCTCAAAGTGGTTGGTACTTATACCCTTATTAGCAGGAGATGAGAGTTCTACAAGTTGGAAAAACACTTAGTATGGACTATTGTATTAGTTCAGGTGGGATCCCCTAAAACAGTGACTTAAAATATAGAGATATTTTTCCTTCTCATTAATAGTTTAGAGATTTCCAATCCAGGCCACCAGGTCAGCTTTGCCCCATTAAATTCAGATTGGTTCCATCCTGCATTTCTGCCACCACCCAGACAACTGAACTTGCCCACCTGTTTGAAACTAGGTCTTAATCACATCCGTGTTCTGGCCGGTAGAGAGGAGCATAACCTTAAGGGGTGCATGCCTGATGGTTTCAAAGTCAGACATTAGTAGCACATGCAATTGCCACTGACGGAACCAGTGGGAGCCAGGTCACATGGCCACATCTTGCTGCAAGTGAGGTTGGGAAATGCAGTCTATGCGAACAGCTGTTTCTGCTTATAATTCCATGACTCTGGCAGAAGAGAACAGGTTTTGGGGAACAACCAGCAGTCACAGTGAAGAATTACTTTTTTTGGAGAGACAGTGTTTTGTCCTGATTTGTATGTCTCTGACATCTAATGGCATGGAGCGTCTTGTCTTGTGTTTGTGGGCCATTGGTTTTCGTAGTAAAAAATGCGCGTTCACATCTTTTTTTTTGGTTTGTTTTTGAGTCAGAGTCTCTGTCGCCCAGGCTGGAGCGCAGTGGCATGTTCATGGCCACCATAGTCTTGACCTGCTGGGCTCAGGTGATCCTTCCGCCTCAGCCTTCAAAGTAGCTGGGACTATAGGCGTGCGCTACCATGCCCGGCTAATTTTTTGATTTATTGTAGAGTAAGGTCTCGTCAAGTTGCCCAGGCTGTTCTCGGTCCCTGGGCTCAGGCAATCCTCTTGCCTCCACCTCCCAAAGTGCTGGGATGACAGGCGTGAGCCACCATACCCGGTAAGTTTATTTTTCGTAGCCTGTGAACTAGGGGTTTCTTTTTAATTCTTTTCACATAAATGACTCTTTTTGTTCCATTTGGTAAATAGTCTCTTCTTTTAAAAAGTGATATACTAGTCCTTTCTGTCTTGATCAGAGTTTTCCACATATGCACGACTCTCTGAACAGTTTATTGTGTTCCATAGATTAATTTATTCTTACCTCAACACCAACCACACTATTTCACTGCGATAGCTTTATTAGAAGTCTTTCTATTTGGTGAGCCAAATCTTTGCTCTTTATTGTTTTGCAGAATTATATTGACACTCTTGGTCCTTTCTCTTCCAAATGTATTTTGGAGTCAGTTTGCCTTCCATGGAAAATACATTGGTATTTTGACTGAAACTGCATGAAATTATAAATCAATTAGGGAGAACTGGCATCAATATATTAGTTTCTCCTACCCATGAATATGAATATTTCTTCATTTATGTAGTTGTTTTAAAAATATCTTTCTGTTAAGTTTTATATTTTCTGTTTGTTGTTAGATTTATATCAAAATACAATTTTTTTTTTTTAGTTGGAGTCTCACTCTGTCACCCAGACTGGAATGCAGTGACACGCTCACAGTCACCACAGTCTCTACTTGCTGGGCTCAGGTGATCCTTCCGCTTCAGTCTTCCAAGTAGCTGGAACCACAGGCATGCACCACCATGCCCGGCTGATTTTATCTGGGTCCAATTATTTTATCTGTTTATCTGGGTCTAATTATTTTCTTTGTGTGAAGAGTTTTTTTAAACTGCTAATCAGTAGTTAATCATTTTAATTATTTATTTATTTTTCTTTTTGAGTCACTCTGTTGTCCAGGCTGGAATGCAGTGGCATGATCATGGCTTGCCGCAGCCTTGAACTTCTGGGCTCAGGCTGTCCTCCCACCTCAGGCTCTTGAGTAGCTGGGTCTACAGGCATGTGTCACAACACCTGACTACCTTTTTTTTTTTTGGTATAGATGAGCTCTCTCTATGTTGTTCAGGCTGGTCTTGAACTTCTGGGCTTAAACTATCCTCCCACCTTGGCCTCCAAAAGTGCTGGGATTACAGGTGTGATCTACCATGACTGACCTATTTTTTAAATTAGTTATAGGATTATTTACATTTTCTATTTCTTCTGAAGTCAGTTTTGATAGATTATATTTTTCTAGAAATGCGTCTATTTTGTAGATTTTTAAAAATATGTTGATGTAATATTGACTATAGTATTCTCTTATTTTAAAAATATGGGCTGATCTTATTGAATTTAAAATATTTTTTTAAAGTATTTATTTTTTCTTGTCTCCTTTTCTTTCTGAATCTTAACAGAATTTGTCTATTCTTGTTAGTTTTTTTTTTCTATTTTGTTGATTTTTGCTCTTATCCTTCCTGTCACCTTTCTAACTTTCTTTGAATTTATTTTTTTCTTTACCTAGTTTCTTAAGCTGGACACATAGCTCATTCTTTTTTTGTTTGTTTGTTTTGTTTTGTTTTTTGAGTTGGAGACTCACTCTGTCACCCAGGCTAGAGAGCAGTGGCACACTCACGGTCACCCCAGTGTTGACCTGCTGGGCTCTGATGATCTTCCCGCCTGAGCCTTCCAAGTACCCAGAACTACAGGCGGATGTTACCACGTCTGACTCATTTTTTATTTATTTTCTAATATAAATGCTATTACTAATATAAGCATATAGAATATAAGCATCCTTAAAAATATAACATTTCTACCATAAACATTTCTCCTCTTTTTAACATCAGCATTAGAGACAATGGAATGTTTTTCTAGGCCGGGCTTGGTGGCTCAGCCTGTAATCCCAGCACTTTGGGATGCCAAGGCGAGTGAATTACCTGATCCCGAGGGGTTGAGACCAGCATGAGCAATTTGGTGAGACCCTGTCTCTACAATACAAACTTTTTTTTTTTTAGTTGGAGTCTCACTCTGACACCCAGACTGGAGTGCAGTGGCCGCTCCCGGCCACTGCAGCCTCGACCTGCTGGGCTCTGGCGATCCTTCCGCCTCAGCCTTCCAAGTAGCTAGAACTACGGGTGTGTGCTACCACGCCCGGCTAATTTTTTGATTTATTGTAGAGATGAGGTCTCACCAGGTTGCCCGGGTGGGTCTCGAACCCGCAGGCTCAGGCAATTCACTCCCCTCAGCCTCCCAAAGCGCGGGATTACAGGCTGAACCACCGAGCCCGGCTTACAATACAGAAATTAACCAGGCATGATTGTGTGCTCCTGTAGTTCTGGATACTTGGAATGCTGAGGCAGAAGCATCATCAGAGCCCAGCAGGTCGATGCTGGGGTGGCCATGAGTGTACCCCTGTACTCCAGTCCAGCCTGGTGACAGAGCTATTCCAATTAAAAAAGATAAAATGAATATAAAAAATAAATTTTTTTCTAGCATGATCATTTCTAATATGAATATTCTAATATAAATATTATTCCTAACAATATCTATTCTTTTCTTTTCTTTTGAGTTGGAGTCTCATTCTGTCGCCCAGGCTGGAATGCAGGAGTATACTCCCGGCTGCTGCAGGCTAGACCTGCTGGGCTCCGGCCATCCTTCCACCTCAGCCTTCCAAGTAGCCAGAACTACAGGCGCGCACTACCACAACCAGATAATTTTTTGATTTATTGTAGAGATGAGGTCTCACCATATTGCCCAGGCTGGTCTTGAACCCACGGACTCAGGCAGTCCACTCACCTTGGCCTCCCAAAGTGCTGGGATGATAGTCTGAGCCACCGAGCCCGGCCAGTACCCTTGTTGATGAGGTGGGTCTGGCATTTTCATCAGAAAAAATTTGTCCTTCCAAATTTTGAGATTTACTGACATAAAATTTTTTTATAGCGTCCTCTTATCTTTTTAATCCCTGTATTATCTTTAGTTATGCCTCTTTTTCATGAATAATCATAAAAAGCAACAGAAATGTGTGTCTTCTCTCTTTTTCCTTGATGGACCTTGCTGGCGGTCTTTTCAAAGAACTCGGTTTTTGCTTTCTTGACTTACTGTGCTGTAGTTTTCTGTTTCATGGGTTTGTCTTCTCTATTGTTCTCTTCCTTTTTAAGAATTTGCTTATTTGTTTGTTTGTATATTTGCTATTTTTGAGTCCGTCTCACTCTGCTGCCCAGGGTGGAGCACAGTAGCTACTCACTGGTGTGATTGTAGTGCACTGCAGCCTCGAATTCCTGGGCCCCAGTGATCCTTCCACCTCAGCCTCCTGAGGCCACGGGTCAAGTTCTTTTCCTGTTTTCATGGGTATTTGTGGATCCTTTTTATCCTTTTTAAAGTTCTTCCTCATTTTATAAGTTCTTACTCTTCTTCTTTACTAATATACACACAGGCAGTTATAAAATGTCCTCTAAGTAACTGCTTTACCTGCATGCTATGAATTTGTGGTGTTTTTATCTCTTAGTTCCGTGTATTTACTTGTTTCCACTATAATTTTTTCTGCGACATGTGATCTGTATACATAGTCATAGTCATTTCAAATAATGTTACTCTTTCTTTTTTTTTTTTTTTTTTTGAGTTGGATTCTCACTCTGTCGCCCAGACTGGAGTGCAGTGGCCGCTCCCGGCCACCACAGCCTCGACCTGCTGGGCTCCAGAGATCCTTCCATCTCAGCCTTCCAAATAACTGGAACCACAGATGCATGCCACCATGCCCGGCTACTTTTTTAATTTACTGTAGAGATGAGGTCTCACCAAGTTTCCCGGGCTGATCTCAAACCCGCGGGTTTAGTCAATCCACTCGCCTCAGCCTCCCAAACTGCTGTAATGACAGGCTAAGCTGCTGAGCCCAGCACGGTTTTTAAAAATTAATGTTTTTAGGGACGAGGTCTCACTGTGTTGTCTGGGCTGGTCTCGAACCCCTGGGTTCAAGCAATCCTCTCGCCTCATCCTCCCAGAGTGCTGGGATTACAGGCGTGAGTCACCACACCTGGCCACCAATGATTTTAAATGCCTCGTGTCTATTTTAGCAAGAGAATCCTGTAGTATCAACAACCCATCAAGGAACAAGCGTATGTCCAAAGTCTAAGGAAAGTGACTTGGCCCCAGCCCTCGCGCCCTGGAGTGTCTCTGGGCACCAAGGAGAGCAAGGCAGTGTGTGCGCACGCCCAAACATCCTTCTGCTGAAGGTGTGCGTCTGCGGACGCAACCATCCAGGCCCCGTGGGCTTCAGGCAGGACAGTGTGCCTGACTTAAGGAGACACTCATTGTTCTTCGTGGAAGGCTCTGTGGCTGGCAGAGCGTGAGGACGCCCACGTTTCTCGGGACAGTGAGAGATGCTGTTGGGAAGTCTCCGTGTCTCGCTGTCAGCCATCGTGTGCAGTTTTTCATTCCTGGGGTTTGCAGAGGGCAACGTTCCTGTTCTCATGGGATTGCTTCCACCAGTTTCTCAAACCTCCTGAGTGTCCTTCCACTCTGAGGCTGGCTGTGGGGGTCTGTAACAATGCGAGGCCCTGGGAGAGGGGCTGCCCTAGCCAACCTGGCAGGACTAAAGCGCTTACCAAAGCCCAGAGTTCTTAAAGTGCCTCGCGTCCCAGTTCCTGGACTATCATGTCGTTTCTTTCCTTTTTTTTGTTTTTTAGTTAGGGTCACACTCTGTCACCCAGGCTGGAGTGGAATGGCACGATTATGGCTCACTGCAGCCTCGACCTCCTGGGCTCAGGTGATCCTCCCGCCTCAGCCTCCTGAGTTGCTGGGAGGACAGGTATGCGCCACCACCATGCCCGGCTAATTTTTTGACTTTGTAGAGACAGGTCTCGCTGTGTTGCCCAGGCTGCCTAGACTATCATTTGCAACTGCCTTCTCAGTGGGTCTGGTGGAAGACTTGTGGACTTTTGCCCTTGGCTTTTATAATTGGGAAGGTGTGGCTTATACAAACAGTCCCTCCCACATACCTGGATAGAAGAACAATGGGTGTCTCCTTAAGTCAGACTGTTTTCCCTTCTGCTGGCATCCAAATTTTAGACTGTCTGTGAAATTAGCATGCTTTAACAATGGAATTCAGCCTCCCTACAGTAGGGCAGGGAGTAACCAGAAGCCCCTGGCACGTCTTGTTTTGCATATGTGATGGCCCTGGGCATTGTCTGTTGACCACTCCTCAATGCAGTTGGCAGAGTTTTCTTTGGAGAATCTGGACGAGAATGACTTTACCTCTGCACACATATTGGTTGCCCACAGTTCAAGTACAGTTCAGGCAAATTAGAAACCCCAAGTACAGGAGAATATCCCTGCTTGGTGAACCACAGGTTTGATCACTGCTGCAGGACCAAGTTCTGCCTGTTCCCTGTTAGAGGACAGGTAGGTTGAAAACAGCACCTTGGGAGGCCAAGGTGGGAGTAAGTGTCGTTTGAGGCTGGGAGTTTGAGATCAGCGCGGGCCATACAGTGTGAGCACGTCTCCACACAAAATTAGCCAGGTGTGGTGGCACATGCCTGCAATCTCAGCTACTTGGGAGATTGAGGTGGGAGGATCACTTGAACCCCAGGAGTTGGAGGCTGCAGTGAGCTATGTATGATCATACCACGGCACTCCAGCCTGGGTGACAGAGCGAGACCCTGACTCTAAAAATAAATACAGAAAATAAAATCCACAAAAGCGGATCCTTTAGTCCTCCGATTTTACCTAATGTCCTCCTGCTCGGGGTCCCCTTAGGATATCATATTACGCCTCGTACTCCAAAGCCTCCTCTTGGCTGCTCTTGCAACGTCAAGTTTACCACGGTTGCTTCCAGGACGAGAATGTGTAAGTGCGGGAATCCATCACTTGTTCCTAGCACTTCCGCCAGGGTTTGTTCAACACTGTTATCTCAGCAACGCTCTGAAGTAGGTACAGTCAGTATTGATCACTGTCTTCTCTTCTTATTTATTGATTTTTTTCAGTATCTTCAGGAGGTACACATGGCTTTTGGTTCCGTGGTTGTGTCGTATAGTGGCAAGGAAGTCTGGGCGTCAAGAGTATCCACCACCCCCACCTATAAACATCGTGCCTGATAGAAGATTTCCATCCCTCCACCCCTTTCCCCTCCCCCTTCTGAGCCTCCAGTGTGCAGGGTACCGTTCTCTGTGTCTTTGTAGATCCTTAGCTTAGTTCCTATTTGGAAGTGAGAAGATGCGTTGTTTGGTTTTTTGTTCCTGAGTTAGTTCACGCAGGATAATGGTCTCCAGTTCCTAGTTCCATCCAAGATCCAGCAGAAAACATGATTTCCTTTTTTTTTTTTTTTTGAGTCAAAGTCTCACTCTGTTGCCCACACTAGAGTGTGGTGGCACACTCACGGCCACCACAACCTTGACCTGCTGGGCTCAGGCGATCCTTCCGCCTCAGCCTTCCAAGTAGCTGGAACCACAGGTGTGCGCCACCATACCCAGCTGGTTTTTTATTATTTTTTTATTTTTTTGCAGAGATGAGGTCTTACCATGTTGCCCAGGCTGGTCTCGAACCCCTGGGCTCAGGCAAAATTCTCTTTCTTGCCTCCACCTTCCAAAGTGCTGGAATGACAAGCGTGAACCACCGGGTCCAGTGGATTTCATTCTTTTTGGTGGGTGGGTAGTATTCCACAATGTGTGTATACCACATTTCCATTAGCCACTGATCAGTTGATGGGCACAGAGATTGATTCCACATCTTTGCAATTTTGAGGTCACTATTTTAAAGGCAAGGAATGTGATGCACAGTGAGATGAAGTCACTCGCCTTCAGTTAATTGCCAGAGAGTGGACTCAGACCCTGGCAGTGCAATTCCTGCCTGTGGCCTCACCGTGAACCACTAGGCCACAGGGAACATGTGTGAGTCTATGAAACAGGGCTTATTTCAGTGTTCTGTGCTGTTGGTAAATGGGACGTGGCTGGGATGACAGACTTGAGCCACTGAGCCCAACCTAATTACAACTCTTAACTGTAGGAAAATGCAGTCTGGAAGGCTTTCAAACAAGACTTTCGGCACGTGGAGAGTCCTCATAAACACATCAGTTCAATTGCAGCAGCAGAAATTCAATGAAAAATGGAAGGCCGGGCGTGGTGGTTCATGCCTGTAATCCCAGCACTCTGAGAGGCGGAGGCAAGAGGATTGCCTGATCTCGGGGGTTCGAGACCAGCCTGGGCAACTTGGCGAGACTTCATCTCTATAATAAATGAAAACATTAGACCGGTGTGGGGCGTCCACTTGTGGGTTCCAGCTACTTGGAAGGCTGAGGTGGAGGGATCACCTGAGTCCAGCAGGTCAAGGTTTTGGTGGCCATGAGCATGCCACTGCACTCCAGCTTGGGCAACAGAGGGAGACTCTGACTCAAACAACAACAACAACAAAACAGAGCCACCATTTGAGACAAGCCATTCACTTTTTTTGGTCATTGTTATAATACTGTACTCAGAAGACACTCTTCTTTTATTTTTGGAGTTGGAGTCTCACTCTGTCGCCCAGACTGGAGAGCAGTGGCCGCTCCCGGCCACCGCAGCCTCGACCTGCTGGGCTCCGGCGATCCTTCCGCCTCAACCTTCCAAGTAGCTGGAACTACAGGCATGCGCTACCACACCTGGCTAATTTTTTGATTTATTGTAGAGATGAGGTCTCATCTGCCCAGGTGGGTCTCGAACCTGAGGGCTCAGGCAGTCCACACTCTTTTCTAAGGGACACAAACACCAACAAATTATCTGTTCTAAAATTCTCAAGCCTGCCAGTCTCCTGCACAGTATTTTAGCAAGGAAAGCCTCCATGGTCTGTGATAATGAAAATAAAGGTGAAGGCTGGCACAGCCAAAGAAATAAGATCAAAGGAATCAAGCCCTGGGGTCAGCCAGAGAAAACATTTCTGTTCAACCTGCCCCTTCTACAAAGGTGCTCTTTTTTTTTTTTTGAGTTGGAGTCTCACTCTGTCACCCAGACTGGAGTGCAGTGGCCGCTCCCGGCCACCCCCAGCCTCGACCTGCTGGGCTCCGGCGATCCTTCCGCCTCAGCCTTGCAAGTAGCCGGAATTACAGGCATGCATTACCATGCCCAGCTGATTTTTTGATTTATTGTAGAGATGAGGTCTTGCTGCTCAGGCGGGTCTCGAACCCGCGGGCTCAGGCAATCCACTCACCTCAGCCTCCCAAAGGCGCAGGATTACAGGCTGAGCCACCGAGCCCAGGTCTCTTTTTAAGTTTTAACTTTTTAAGTTTTTTTGTAGAGATGGAATCTCACTGTGTTGCCCAGGCTGTCCTCGAACTTCTGGGCTCAAGTGATCCTCCCACCTTGGCCTCCCTCAGGGCTTAGAATTACAGGTGTGAGCCACTGTGTCTGGCTAGTTTTAGTGACTTTTTAAAAAATACTTAGACTGGGAAAATAAAGCATTTTTTAAAAATCCCACTTACATATAGTAAGTTCCCTACATACAGACTTTCAAGTTGCGAATTTTTAAAAAGGCAGACATGCAATTGCATGTCCAATCACATAAGTTCACGTACATTGCCACATGCGTGCAAGGTATTATGCTGTAAGATTGAACATGTTGTCTTTATTTTTTTGTGTTTGTTTTTTATACATTATTTGTACAAAAAATATTATAAACCTGTCAAGGTCCCAGTAATTCTTGGCTGCTCCCCCTTGGTACCAACACATCAAAGGGGCAGGGAACTGATAGAAAGAAGTTTACTTCCAAGTTCGAATCCTGTGAGCAGAACCAGACTCAAGGTCTTTCTAAAACGGTTCTGCTCACTCTCTAGGCTTTTACGGTTCACTTTTATAAGTCCAGAGTTGTTAGTACCTAGACATTAGCCATGTGGCCAGCAGAGAGCATTGTACAGAACTTGAGTTACAGCTGCATTTTACATTTAGATAGTGACATTTAGAGTAAAGAAAGCATACAAGGCCTAAAACTTCATGCATTGCAAAAGTTATGCAAATCAATTACATTGATACTATATAGTTCAAAGAAAGGGAGTGAATAGGGATTGTCTTTGGGCCTAGTCTGCTAGGGAGTCAAGGATCTTAGGGATTGTCTTTGGGCCTAGTCTGCTAGGAAGTCAAGGATCTCCCAAAGCTACTTATTGGAAGTGCAGAAAAGACAGAGGGATTCTCCATAAAGTGCTCAGGAATGTGCAGGAGTGCTCCAACCCTTGCCATGCCCTTCTCTAGGGGCTGTGGCAATATGGAAGGACTTTAGTGGGTCCCCGTATCAGACCTTTTACAGGACAGTGTTTACTATATAGCCGATTGTGCTAGTTGGAGACCCAGGCTACCTTTGTTGGACTTGCGAACAAATTGGACTTGGACTTACGAATGCACTCTTGGAATGGAATTCATTCATGTGTAGTGGACTTACTGTAACTTTATAGTTATTAAAAAAATTGTTAGCTAAAATACTGAAATGATAAGGCAGACAATGGAAATTTTTCCCTTTCCAGAGATAATCCCTTGAAGCGGTTCAGAGAACATCCTTCCAATGGATTTATATTTATAATATTTGGTGTGCGTATTTACTTATTGAGTAAATGTGCTCATTTGCAGAATAGTTAATATAGGCCTTCTTTTTTCCTCAACAATAATAATTCATCTCTACGAGATTTGCTACTACTCAGATGTGGTCCACAGACCAGTGCCGGTCAGCAAACCGTTTGTTACCAGTCCATGAGGAGATAAGGTAAATCATAACACTGCTTTCTTTCTTTCTTTTTTTTTTTTTTGAGTCAGGGTCTTGGCTTTGTCACCCAGGCTAGAGAGCAGTGGCCTGATCATGGCTCACTGCAGCCTCGACCTCCTGGGCTCAGACAATCCTTCTACCTCAGTCTCCCAAGTAGCTGTGACTACAGGCACGTGCCACCGCGCCCAGCTAATTTTTTGATTGCTTGCAGAGACGAGGTCTTGCTATGTTGCCCAAGCTGGTCTTGAACTCCTGGGCTCAAGCGATCCTCCCACCTCAGCCTCCCAATGTGCTGGGATGACAGGCGTGAGCCACAGCGCCCGACCGAAGCTGCTTTCTTTATTCAGAAAACCTTGTTACATGTGAAAGCCAGCTAAACTAAGCAGCACTCAAGGAAGATGCCACAGATTCTGCCCTGAGCTCCCCCTCTGTGGCTCTTTGATGGACAGTTGTCAGGCCTGCATGTGAGTGACACTTCTCTGCATCATTTCATACAAACGCATAAAGGGCCACCTTCTTCCTTTAATGGCAATCACTAAATCGTGTTTTTCTTTTTGATTTAGAAACAGGATTATCTATCTATCTATCTATTTATTTTTTTGAGTTGGAGTCTCACTCTGTCACCCAGACTGGAGTGCAGTGGCTGCTCCCGGCCACCGCAGCCTCCACCTGCCCGGCTCCGGCGATCCTTCTGCCTCAGCCTTCCAAGTAGCTGGAACTACAGGCGCGTGCTACCACGCCCGGCTATATTTATTTATTTTTATTTTTTGAGTTGGAGTCTCACTCTGTCACTCAGGCTAGAGTGCTGTGGCACGCTCATGGCCACATCAGCGTCGACCCTCTGGTCTCTGGCGATCCTTCCGTCTCAGCCTTCCAGGTAGCCAGAACCACAGGCACGCACTACCATGCCCGGCTAATTTTTAATGTATTATAGAGACGAGGTCTTGTCAAGTTGCCCAGGCTGGTCTCGAACCGCGGGCTCAGGCAATACACTCGCCTTGGTCTCCCAGAATGCGGGGATGACAGGCTGAACCATCGAGCCTGACCAAGATTGTCCTTTGAGTGGTCGCGTTTGCCGGTGGCCACGCCTGGGCTTTCATCTTCATCATTTTCACAGACTGGGCTTCACTTAGAGAGGCAACACAGGGTAGAGGTTGAGATCTTTGATAAAGCCGATTCAAATTTGTGACCACTCTGAAACCTTGATTTTTTTTTTTTGAGTTGGAGTCTCACTCTGCCACCCAGACTGGAGTGCAGTGGCCGCTCCCGGCCACCGCAGCCTCAACCTGCTGGGCTCCGGCGATCCTTCCACCTCAGCCTTCCAAGTAGCTGGAATTACAGGCATGCGCTACCACGTCCGGCTGATTTTTTGATTTATCGTACAGATGAGGTCTCGCTGCCCAGGCGGGTCTCGAACCCGCAGGCTCAGGCAATCCACTCACCTCAGCCCCCCAAAGCGCAGGATTACAGGCTGAGCCACCGAGCCCGGCTGAAACCTTGATTTTTTAATCTGAAAAATGAGTATGATGATTGCATCTATCCTGTAACATTATGGTGAGAATTAAATTAGACCATACCTGCAAAGAGTTTAGCACTGATTTTGCACCGGACGGGGTGGCTCACGCCTGTCACCCCAACACATTGGGAGGCTGGAGGTGAGAGGATTGCCTGAGCCCAGGAGTTTGAGATCAGTCTGGGCAACTTGGCGAGACTTGCTCTCTACAATAAGTCAGAAAATTAGGTGTGGTGGCACACACCTGTAGTTCCAGCTACTTGGAAGGTTGAGGCAAAAGGATCGCCTGAGTCCAGCGGTTGTAGGCTGTGGTAGCCGTGATTGTGCCACTGCTGTCCAGCCTGGATGACAGAGTGAGACTCTGACTCAAAAAATAAAAATAAAGTGTGGCCACCGAGGCTCACACCTCCAAGTGGCCAGAACCACAGGCGTGCGCCACCACGCCTGGCTAATTTTTTGATTTATTGTAGAGACGAGGTCTTGCCAGGTCTTGAACCCCTGAGCTCAGGCAGTCCTCTCACCTCGGCCTCCCAAAGTGCTGGGATTAAAGACATGAGCCACCATGCCCAGCTAATTTTTTGATTTACTGTAGAGACAAAGTCTGGCCAAATTGCCCAGACTGATCTCAAACCCCTGGGCTCAGGCAGTCTTCTTGTCTTGGCCTCCCAAAGTGCTGGGATGACAGCTGTGAGCCTCTACACCTGGCGGAATTTATGATGAAACATATCAGCTTACAGTTCTGGATGCTGGGATGGACACCTTGGATGGAGGGCTGGGCTGGAGAGGGGCATCCTGCCACAAGTCATCCCATGACGGGTGGGAGAGAGACGCATCCTTTCAGGAACCCACTGCTGTGATAATGGCATCTTCAGGTCAAAGCCTGCATGGTCTAAACACCTCTTAAAGGTCGGTCTCACCCCTTAACATTGTTGCCCTGGGGGCTAGGCGTCGATAACGTTGTGTGTGTTTCCTTCCCCTGCGGGCAACACCCTTCCCAAGGAACACCCATGATAGATGCCATGAAACATCCTTGTCCACATCCAGCTCTTACGAGTCTTCCCTGACCTGACTCTGACTTTTCCTGTGTTTACCTACGGGACCTCACTGTGCCATCAAGGTCTCTGTCATCCACTTATCTCTTTAATAATGAATCAGGCCTGGCTCGGTGGCTCAGCCTGTAATCCCACACCTTGGGAGGCTGAGGTGAGTGGATTGCCTGAGCCCGCGGGTTCGAGACCCGCCTGGGCAACTTGGCGAGACCTCATCTCTACAATAAATCAAAAACCAGCTGGGTGTGGTAGCGTGTGCCTGTAATTCCAGCCTCTCAGAAGGCTGAGGCGGAAGGATCACCGGAGCCCAGCAGGTCGAGGCTGCGGTGGCCGGGAGTGGCCACTGCAGTCCAGTCTGGGCGACAGAGTGAGACTCCAACTCAAAAATAAATAAATAAATAAATTATGAATCAGAAGAAATCTTGGTCTAGACAGACATGTGTGATCTGGTGTAGAAGGCCTGGTACACCATAGAAATGTTTACTAGTTATGACCTCAGCACTGCCTAGCGTTACTACTGGTTATGTCTAGACTACGGCGGTTGACATAGTGTGTGCTTTTCAAGGAAGGTCGCGTCTGTGTCACATGAGAGATGGGGAAAATGAAACTCAAAATTTGGAAACCCGGATTGGTTTTCTGTGAGATCACACACAGCCCCCGAGGCTCACACCCATGTAAAGTTCACACCTGCAGGATTGCACGTCCTTCCCTTTGCCTAAACTCCCTCAAAGTTAGGAAGGGGGACAGTCATTTGTCTTTTTTAAAATTATTATTATTCGGAATATCTCTCTCGCCCAGGCTGGAATGCAGTGGTACTGTCATGGTTCACCGCAACCTCGATCTGCGGAACCCAGGGGATCCTTCCGCCTCAGCCTCCCCAGTGGCTGGGACTACAGCTACGCATCACCATGTCTGGCTAATTTTCTGATTTATTGTAGGGACCAGATTTCACCGTGTTGCCTGGGCTGGTCTCGAATCCCTGGACTCAGGCAAGCCTCTAGCCTGGGCCTCCCAAAGTGCTGGGATTACAGGTATAGCTTGGCCCATCTTTGTCTTAATCAACAATTTATATTGTTGGAGAACACTGAAGTCAGGTTCAAGTGCCCAAGGTGCAGAGAGCCAAACATTGACACTGCAGTACTTTGACACCGAGAGGTTTATTCAATTTGTGGAAAGCGTGAAGGCTGGAGACACAGTCTTTCAAATCTGACCTGCCTTTGAGGTGACTGGGGGCTTCTATGGCTGAGACTGTTATGGGGCTAGTGGAGTGAGATTCCCAGCGATCAAAGCTGCTATAGCCCCTCCCTGTCCCCCTCTCCTTCAGGAAGTCTGCATGACCCAGAGATCATTGCTTCTTTAAAAGAAAAACAAGTGGCTCACACCTGTAATCCCAGCACTGGGAGACGAGGCAGGAGGATCACTTGAGCCCAAGAGTTCAAGACCAGCTTGGGGCTGAAGGCTCAAGTCTGTAATCCCAGCACTTTGGGAGGCCAAGGCGAGAGGATTGCCTGGGTTCAGGGGTTCGAGACCAGTCTGGGCAACTTGGTGAGACCCTGTCTCTACAATAAACAAAAAAAGTTAGCCGGGCGTGGTGGCGTATGCCTGTAGCTCCAGGTACTTGGAAGGCTGAGGCGGGAGGATTGCCTGAGCCCAGGAGGTCAAGGCTACCATGAGCCATGCTCGTGCCACTGCACTCCAGCCTGGTCGACAGATTGAGACTCCGAAACAAAAAAATAAAAGGAAAAGAAAAATAAGTTCATTAGTCTTGTGGGCAGCCCCTGGGGGGGGTTAGGATAGGAAGGTAATCGATGATTAGTGACTGCTATGTACTGAAATGACTGGTGCGAGGTGCTCAATCAATCGTCAGTAGAGGAAGAAAATGACAAAGAGAAAGTCAGTAAAACAAAGGTGGTTTTTTTGGCCAGGTGTGGTGGCTCACACCTGTCATTTCAGCACTTTGGGAGGCCGAGGCGAGAGGATTGCCTGAGTTCAGGGGTTCGAGGCCAGCCTGGGCAACTTGGCTAGACTGCGTCTCTACAGTAAATTAAAAAAATTAGCTGGGCATGGTGGTGCACACCTGTGGTTCCAGCACTTGGAAGGCTGAGGTGCAATGATCGTCTGAGCCCAGCAGGTCGAGGTTGTTGTGACTGTGAGTGTGCCAATGCACTCCAGCCTGGGTGACAGAGTGCGACTCCAACTAAAAACAAACAAACAAACAAAAAACAGTAATGGTAATTATTGCATCAGTAATTATAATAACTATAAGTGGCTTATTTCAAACTACAATTAAAAGTTAGATATTGAAAGAATGAATTCAAAAACATGATTGGGCTGGGTTTGGTGGCTCAGCCTGTAATCCTAGCACTTTGGGAGGCCAAGGCAGTGGATTGCCTGAGCCCGCGGTTTTGAGACCAGTCCAGGCAATTTGGCGAGACTTCGTCTCTACAATTAAAAAAAAAAAAACATGATGGAACTACATGCTGTCTATGAGAGACATGCTTTAGATGAAAAGACACTGACAGGCTGGGCACAGTGGCTCACACCTATAATCCCAGCACTTTGGGAGGCCGAAGTGAGAGACGATTGCCTGAGCCCAGGGGTTTGAGACTAGCCTAGACAATTGACGAGACCTCGTCTCTACAAAAATCAAAAATTAACCAGGTGTAGGAGCGAGCGCCTGTAGTTCCAGCTCCTTGGGAGGCTGAGGCGGAAGGATCGCCTGATCCCAGCAGGTCGAGGCTGCTGTGCCCCTGCACTCCAGCCTGGGCAACAGAGGGAGACTCCAATTCAATAAATAAATACACAAAGAAAAGGTGATTTTTGTAATAGAGGCTGGGTGGAAATCTCAACTCAGGTAAAAGTGTACATTTTGTTGGTCAGCTGTTAAAGTGCTGACATTAGTGGTTGTTTTATCCTTACGTCTATGGCTTGCTGGATAAGGCGGAGCTGCCTCTTGTATGTATTGGAAAAGACAGTTTGGGGAAACATTTAAAAGTCTCGACTGGGGCCATTGCCAGGCCTTCACGGTCATTGCCTTGCTAAGCTATGGTATGGCTCTGTGCTCTTTGAGCTGTGGCCAGGCCATGTTTCTTAAACTTTGGCCACTTCCCCTCCCTTGGGGAGGTGAATCTCCTCTTTTTCTCTCAAATTTACTTTCTAAATAAACTATATTTTCTAATCTAAAGAAAGTCTTGACTGGAATGAATTAAGGAAACTAAAGGGAGTGCCCTGCTCCTGAGGATAATAAAATGACAAGAAGTTACTTTGTGGCTCCTAGCAGTGTCCTTGCCGGTTTCCAAGTGAAGAGGTCCCACCCACCTGGATTTCCTGGGGAAAGGAATTGTATCTTTTTAGCTTGCTTTCTTGATTTCAGTTAAGACTTCACAGTTTCTTCCTCTTTGAATGATGCTGGAGTTTCAGGTAGGACTCCTTACCCAGGCCACGGTCACCTGGAGGGTTGTGTCAAGGCCCCACCCCAGGGTCAACTGGGCCCCACTCCACCAAGCCAGAAAATTTGCATTTCCGACTCATCCCCAGGTGATGCTGATGTTCTGGGTGGGGACCACACTTGGGAACCATTGCTGTGAAGATCCACGCCCTTTGTCACTTTTTTGGGGGGGCCAGATTCACACTCTGTCGCCCAGGCTGGAATGCAGTGGCACCATCACGGCTCACCGCAGGCTCCAACTCAGGGGGAAACGATCCTCTTGCATCCGCCTCCCAAGTAGCTGGTACTACAGGCACACACCACCACGCCTGGATAATTTTTTGATTTTGTCTGGCTATGTTGCACAGGCTGACCTGGAACTCCTGGGCTCAAGGGATCCTCCTGCCTCTACCTCTCCAAGTGCTGGGATCACACAGTCCTGAGTCACTGCCTAGGCCTTAACTTCTTTAAATTAGTCCATTTACATGCTAATCTTCTTCCCAGTTTCTGAAAGAGCTTTCCCTTCCCTACAACTGATCTTAATTCCTTTAAGTGGTCATCAAGTCCTGGATGACCTAAGATTCTGGAAATGCGCGCAGATCCTGCATTCTGGAATAAGCCCCTACTTGATGCTGTGCCTTTTTTCTTCATATTCATTATCTGTTACTTTCTCGAGTTATGAAGAGCCTTTTCAGGCCCACCTGGGGCAATGGGGACCACAAAGGGCAGCCTGGGGAACCCTGGAGGGGTCAAGTCTCCCTGTCCCTGCAGATCTGTTTGAGCTTTTGAACTCAGGAAAAAGAGCACGGGAACTGGCACGATGGCTCATGCCTGCCATCCCAGCACTTTGGGAGACCGAGGCAAGAGGATTGCCTGAGATCAGGGTTCAAGACCAGCCTGGGCAACTTGGTCAGATCTCGTCCATACAATAAGTCACAAAATCAACCGGGCATGATGCCATGCGCCTGTGGTTCCAGCTGCTTGGAAGGCTGAGGCGGAAGGATTGCCTGAGCCAGCAGGTCGAGGCTGCGGTGGCCATGAGCATGCCCTTGCACTCCTGCCTGGGCAACAGAGGGAGGCTCTGACTCAAAAAAACAAAAAAAAACAACAAAAAAACACAGACGCTGCCCTCTCCTCCAGGCCCCACTGGACGGTTCCGTTCTGTACAGTTATCACTGCCTTGTGGGACAGTTGTCACGCTCAACACCTGACTCTGGAACAACAGAGTGTAGGTTTCTTGTGGCTCATGCAAGTCAGTGGAAGTGGGAGTTTTTCTCTTCACAGAACGTTTCACATGTTTCATGAGAGCTTTGATTTTTTTTTACCCTGTGTCCACTGGCAATTTATGAAGCTGCTGTAGTGATAGCATTCCATGGGAACTAAGCTTAGGCCAGGGTTAAGATCTCAAGGCAGACAATAAGGAGACAATTTTTTTTTCGAGTTGGAGTCTCCCTCTGTCTCCCAGGCTGGAGTGCAGGGGCATGCTCATGGCCACCATAGCCTGGACCCCCTGGGCTCAGGCGATCCTTCTGCCTCAGCCTTCCAAGCAGCTGGAACTATAGATGTGTGCCACCACACCTGGCTGATTTTTTTGATTTATTGTAGAGTCGTCTCACCAAGTTGCCCAGGCTGATCCCAAACCCCTGGGCTCAGGCAGTCCTCCCTCTTCTGCCTCCCAAAGTGCTGGGATTTACTGGTGTGAGCCACCGTACCTGACCCAGAAGACATTTTTTTCTTTTTCTAGAAAGCAGGATTTATTGAGAGGACAGAAAAGCTTCCACAGTGGGAGGGGACCCGAAGGGGTTGCCCCAGAAGACAGATTTTTAAAATTACCCTAGAAAATCCTCAAGTCACCAGAAGTCCATCCGTGAAAGCTCAGACACCAGAAATTCACTGGAACTCCTTTTTGCTTGCAGGCTGTGGCCTCGCACTTCCCTGTGACCTTGCTCTGATTGAAAGAGGGAAGGGACGACATGTAGTTAAATGCCGGTAAAATGTGCTTGTACTGTCACTCCGTTCTAGTGTTAAGATAACTGAAAAATGTGATTCTGGGTCACTGGTCTAAATTCTTTTCCAGTTCTATTGGAATTAAATATCCTTCGTTCATCTCTTCATTTAACAAACAGCTATGGAATACCTCTGTAGACTCCCAAGGGCAGGGATTTTTCCTTTTTTTTCTTTTTTGAGTCGGAGTCTTACTCAGTCGCCCAGGCTGGAGCATAGTGGCACACTCCCAGCCACCCCAGCGTCTACCTACTGGGCTCCCACGATCCTTCCGCCTCAGCCTTCCAAGTAGCTGGAACAACAGGTGCGCTACCACGCCCGGCTAATTTTTGATTGATTGTAAAGATGAGGTCCCGCCAAGTTTCCCGGGCGGGTCTCGAACCCTCGGGCTCAGGCAGCCCACTTGCCTTGGCCTCCCAAAGTGCTGGGATGACAGGCTGAGCTGGGGTTTTTTGTTTGTTTGTTTTTACCAAGGCACTTGATTTGTCTTTCAGTAGTTGCTGAGGGGTGGTTTGGTGAATGAATCATTAGTGAAACACTGTCCTTGTCTGTGGTTTCTGTGTCAGTTTTGGAGATGGAAAAGTAAACAAAGATGTGCTATGGGATCGTTAGAGAGGTCTGAAACGTATGGACACATCGAGGAGCAAGAAGCTAGTCTGTCTAGAGGAATATGAAACAGACTCTGGGGAGAGACATTTTAGTGGGGCCTTGATGGATGAGTAGTTCTCTGGGACAGGAAGGGCATTCCAGGTAGGGAAAAGCCTTCTTCAAATGATTCTGATGTGTTTCCTTTTTAGGAATCCTGAGCTTAGTGTTTTGAGTGCTTTGAGCAGAGTAATGAGAGATAAGAATAGTGAAATAATACTAATAATAGCTGGTAACTGTTGGGTGTATATTATGTGCCTGGCAGTGTCAGTGAATTTTACATGTCATTTTCTTTCAATCTCACAAGAAACATGAGGTGTAGACATTGCTAAGCCCATTCTCCGGATCAGAAAACTGAGGAGAGTCGAATTTGCCAGCTGATGACAACCCCTGAGTTATATATGCCTTGCTTGAATGCCATATGGGACTTTATCTGTGGACAGTAGGGAGCCATCCAGAGTTGACAGAGTCAGCTCCACGTGTGCAGGGTGGATTAAAAAAACCCTGGGTGGAGGGAGGCTCGTTTAAAAGTCTTGTAGTCTGCAGCAGCCTGTTGAAGGCCTCAGGTTCGTCCTTGACCTTGCGAGCTAGGAAGCAGGAGACCTGAGAGGCGGAATCAAGAGGACTTGATGGCCCGTGGGAGGAGGTGACTGATCTGTCAGGTTTACCAAGTGGCGGTGATGACACACAGGGACTTGCGGCTGGAAATGTTGTCTGTTCTTCATTGTCTCCTTCTAAGCCAGGGATTATTTTATTTTATTTTATTTTGGTATATAAGGAGGGGGCCCAGGAAAACTGGAATTACCTTTTGAAGGGTGGGCCCCTCCCAGTGCAGGCTTTCCTCCTGGGTGAGTGTTCTGGGAAGCCATCAGCATCCGTGGACCAGCAGGTGTTGCTGTGAGAGGTTGCATTCGACTTCAGTGAATTGGCGGGGGGGATTTTTCCAACGCCTTTGTCCGTTTCATGATGGGTGATTGACACATGCACCTGCCCACACCACGCTGAGTGTTCACCAGTGTTTGACCAAACATGGCATGACCCCCATGCGTCACCCTCCCTATTCACCCCATCTCTCCCCGAGTGACTTTTTTTGTTTGCTTGTTTCCCTGATAAAAACCCTCAAAGGGAAATGTTTTGCCCATGTGGAAGAGATGAAATAAAAAACACCAGAAGCACCGAAAGGCATTAAAACTGACGAGTTCAAAAACTGTTTTGAGCAGTGGAAAAAGCGTCTTGATAGGTGTATTGCATCCAACAGCGTGTACTTTGGAGGTGACTGAAGTTTAAACATGCCAGGATAAATACACATTTTAAAATAGCTCCACATGTGCAGGGTGGATTCAAAAAACCCTGGGTAGAGGGAGGCTCATTTAGGCAGTGGTTCACGCCTATAATCCCAGCACTTTAGGAGGCTGAGGTGAGAGGATTGCCTGAGTCCACAGGTTCGAGACCAGCCTGGGCAACTTGGTGATACCTCATCTCTACAATAAATCAAAAAATTAGCCGGGCATGGTGGCTCATGCCTGTAGTTGCAGCTACTTGGAAGGCTGAGGTGGAAGAATCGCTGGAGCCCAGCAGGTCGAGGTTGCGGTGGCCATGAGCGTGCCACTGCTTTCCAGACTAGGCCATAGAGTAGAACTCTAACTCAAAAAACAAACAAACAAACAAATTCCCTTTTTGGGGGGGGTTCCCTCCTTGTATAATATCCAAAATATAGGCCTGGTGCAGTAGCTCATGCCTGTAATCCCAGCATTTTGGAAGGCTGAGGCAGGAGGACTGCTTGATCCCAGGAGTTCGAGACCAGCCTGGACATCATAGCAAGACCTCGCCTCTACAAAAAAATTTAAAAATTAGCCAGGCGTGGTGACACATGCCTGTAATCCCAGCACCTTGGGAGGCTGAGGCGGGAGGACCACTTGAGTCCAGGACTTTGAGACCAGCCTGGACAACATAGCCAAACCTAGTCTCTACAAAAAAAATGTTTTAAAAACTATAACTGAAATACACGAACAGAATAGTACATGTACATATTTATACACGTAGACGCAGGCACACTTTGAGATGATGCTCATTTCTTTTTCGTTATGGGGTCTGCCATCAAGAAAGTGTGAGGTGGCCAGATGTGGTGTCCCCCTACTCAGGAGGCTGAGGCGGGAGCTTTGCTCGAGCCCAGGACTTCGAGGCTTCAGTGCTCTGTGATTGCACCGGTGCACTTCAGCTTGGGGGACAGAGTGCGACCTCGACTCTTAAAAAAATATTTGGGAACTGGTGATGACAATCGATCCCAGCACCCTCCCCAGCCGCCCTCCGGAGCTAAGTAAGTCAGCCACGGGGCAGGACGGACAGGAGAGGGAGAGAGGCAGTCTCCTCACTTGTACTTCTGCAGGTGATTGTTAGGTTTGTTTCTCTCGAACTACATGTGTTTGGCATTTCCGGTACGTCTTTCACATCAGGATGAAGATTCCAGAGGGAAAAAGTCCTCCTTTCCTCTGGGAGAGGCTCTGTTCTGATTCGTTCTCGGCACCTGGAAAATGTCAGCAGTGGGGTGGACTTTTAGATCCTCTGGTCCAGCTTCTTCGTACTCACCTGGAATCTCAGACAAGCAGTCACTTGACTTCTGCTTGCATCTCTGGGGAGACGGGCAGCCTTGTCCTTTGTAAGGACATTTGGACAGATCCATTGATCAAGTTCTTCTTTTTACAAGGCACTGTTTGCTCCCCCATATGCAAATTTTATGCATTTCCCCCCTTTATTTATTTTTGAACCAAGGTCTCACTCTGTCACCCAGGCTGTATGACACGCTCACGGCCACTGCAACCTCAACCTGGTGGGCTCAGGCAGTCCTTCCACCTCAGCTGCTCTAGTAGCTGGAACTATAGACACACGCCTCCAGGTGATTTTTTTTGCTTTATTGTAGAGATGCGGTCTCTCCAGGTTGCCCAGGCTGGTTTCGAAACCCCGGGCTCAGGCAGTCCTCTTGCATGAGCTTCCCAAAGTGCTGGGATCACAGGCACGAACCACTGCGCTTGGCTCATGGGAGTTCATTTAAAGCATATGTCAGTCATCTGTGCGTAGAATGAGTCACTAGGTAGACACCAAATGTTGGGATTACAGGCATGAGCCACTGCTTCCTGCTCCCCGCTTTAAATAGTTACAGAACCAGGGACACTGTCCACGGGCCTTCCAGCTCTCCAGGTGCCCAAATCCACACTCTGAGATGCCCAGTGCTCACAGCCCTTCGCGGTGGGCTGGCCGTGTGTGCCCTGACAGCAGTAATGAGGCCTGATGACTTCCGCAGACGGAGGGGCATCCTCCATATTTTCCCCCAAACACATGTCCGGCCTGGTTTGCTTACCCCGCATGGAAGGCAAAGCCACAGCCAGCCCACCTGAGTCTTGGTTCTTGTTTATGTTCTACTGACAAGACTTTGGGCCAGTGGTGTGGCCACGCTGAGTCTCCGTCTCTGTCTCCCCCATAAAATGGGTATCATGGGCCGGGCCTCATGGCTCAGCCTGTAATCCCAGCACTTTGGGAGGCGGAGGCGAGAGGATTGCCTAATTCCAGGGGTTCGAGACTAGCCTGGGCAACTTGGCGAGACCTTGTGTCTACAATAAATCACAAAAACTAGCCAGATGTGTCTGTAGTTCTGGCTACTTGGAAGGCTGAGGCAGAAGGATCACCGGAAGCCAGCAGGTTGATGCTGGGGTGGCCGTGAGTGTGCCACTGCCCTCTAGTCTCGGCGATAGAGTGAGACTCTGACTCAAATAAAAAAATAAAAAAGTAATTTTCTTCACAGATGTACAGAATTACACTGAGTGCTTTTCTCTATTGAGAGACAGGGAAATTGTGGGAAATGCTTTGTTGTTCACAGTAATTGTTCTTGGGGGGGATCCCTAGAATTTTCCTGTGAAGAATACACGTTTTTGGCCTGGTGTGGTGGCTCACGCCTATAATCCCAGCATTTTGGGAGACTGAGGCAGGAGGATCGCTTGAGCCTAGGAGTTTGAGACCAGCCTGGGCAGCATAGTGAGACTTCATCTCTACAAAAAAAATAAAAATTAAAAAATTAACCAGGCACGCCTGTAGTCCCAGCTACTCAAGAGGGTGAGGCAGGAGGATGGCTTGAGCCGAAGAGGTCAAGGCTGCAGTGAGCTGTGATGGTGTCACTGCAACAGAGTGGGCACTAGAGTGAGACCTCAACTCAAAAAGGAAAAAAAAAAGAATGCATATTTTTATTTGTCCCCTAATACTTTGGTGATGGGGCGGTGCCAGGGGCCTGACCGAGCTCATTCCAGAGCACGCTGGGAGGTTGGTGTCCAGCATTCCTGTCCTGCACCCCCTGCTTTTAGCCAACATTGTACAGCCCTGTGGATGTGTGTGTTCGTGGGTGTGTGTTTTGAGCTCTTTTCATATCATACCCCCTCTTCAAATTTAATCAAAATCCTTTTTCTCTGGAGATGAAATCTTTCCTTGCTTCTTGTTTGTAATTTTTTCCCAGTAAGTTCAGCTGTGCAGGCAGTCCGTTCTGTTGTATCCGTTTTCTAGCAACTTCCTGGGCTCTCAGGGGACATTAAGCTAGGAAGAATCAAGGCCAGACACGGTGTGGGTGAGGGTATCTCCGGTCATGACTCCAACATTTTCCCGAAAGTCATCACGAATCCTTTGGGAAGGGTGGACTGTGCGTTCTGTCTGTTTCTTCTCTCTGTGGTGAGGCTGTTTATATGTATCATTTTGCCATGGTCGGTTCTTCTCTGGTAAAATGCTCCATTCTTCATTCTTTTATTTTAGTCACCGAGTCAGTGCGTTCTGAGTGCCCAATCATGGGTCTTTTCATTTTCTTCCCCCATTGAGGCATTTATTTGTTTCTTCCATTTTTATGTTTCCAAACTCGAGGTCTTGCTATGTTGCCCAGGCTGGACTCGAATCCCTGGATTCCAGCAATCCTCCCACTTCAGTCTCCTGATCTCCCAAGTAGCTGTGATTACAGGTCATCTCAGCATTCACAGGCTTCAACACAAATTTAATCTGAGAAAAAAGTGTCCTAATGTCCTGACTTCTCTCTTGCAGGAAACATTTGCATTAGGGAACTTCAGTTTTACTGGCTTTGTCTTCAAATCTAGAAAAATGTATGTAGGATGTTTGCCACTTGAGGTTTTCTATCTGAAGTCCAATGTCTTCTTTTAAAAAATATGTTCCAGGTCACCGTAGCTAAGGAGTGTTTGCTGCGCAGGTTGGCCACACACAATGAGAGGAGATTTTACTTTTCAGTCGGAGCTTTCTTTCAGGATAATGTTTGGTGCGGTGGAGGGTGTGGCATGATAAACATCATTTCTCTAGGAGTGGGAGTGTAAGTTGACACAGGCCTTCTGGAGTGTAATTTCACTCTAATCTTGCTTCTAGAAGTCTCTTCAAAGGTCACACTCAGGGAAGAGGAGGGAGATGATACATAAGAATGCTCATCCCAGTGAGCTCTAAAAAATGCAAATTCCATGCCACATAAATATCCAAGAGTGGAGAAATCATTAAATCAATTATGGTATATGGAATTTTTCAAATATTATTGAACCATTAAAAATTATGATTTTGGTCAGGCACGGTGGCTCACGCCTATAATCCCAGCACTTTGGGAGGCTGAGGTGAGAGGATTGCCTGAGCCCATGGGTTCGAGACCAGCCTGGTCAACTTGGCAAGACCTCATCTCTACAATAAATCAAAAAAAGTAGCCAGGCATAGTGGTGTGTGCCTATAGTTCCAGCTACTTGGAAGGCTGAGGCAGAAAGACCACCTGAGCCCAGCAAGTTGGGGCTGTGGTGGCCATGAGCGTGCCACTGCACTCCAGCCTGGGTGACAGAGTGAGACTCCAACTCAAAAAATATATATATATATGGTTTTGGAGAATGTTTAAGGCCAAGGAAACTATTTACGATGTCTCATTAAATTGAAAAAATGGTGAATAAAATGTGATATATGTCAGAATATTACAATTATTAATTTTTTTTAGAAAGCAGGATTTAGCAAAAGGACAGAAAAACTCCTGCAGTGGGAGGGGATCCCAGGGGCTTGCCCAGAATATTACAATTCTTATTTCTGAGTCAACGGGGTGGACTATTTTTAAAAAAACTTTCATCCTTGTGTGTTCTTATATGATACAGATTTTCTATAACAAGCACATTGATGATGAAATGGGTTAGCACATTTAAAGCACCAGGTTGCCTGGCCTATTCATGGCTCACAAATAGGAACCTTTTACTGTGGTTATTACATTATTTCCTCCCGCCTCAACCTTCCAGGTAGCTGGAACTACAGGTGCATGCCACACGCCCAGCTAATTTTTTTTTTTTTTTTTTTACTTAATGTAGAGATGAAGTCTCACCAAGTTGCCCAGGCTGTTCTCGAACCCATGGGCTCAGGCAATCCTCTTGCCTCTGTTTCCAAAAGTGTTGGGATTGCAGGCGTGAGCCACCATGCCTGCAAAGGGAATATTTTTTAAAAGCTCTCGTATTATAATTAGTTATTTGTATAACTATTTAATAAACTGCAGTCCTTAGAAACCATATCTGGCAATTACATGCCAGCTTTAGGACTTAGCGTCTAGTAAGTGCTCAGTCAATATTTGTTAATACCCTCAAAGATCAGATTTCTAATATTTTCTTATTTCAGCAGGAAGATTACCAAGGAAAAAGCTGTTAAAATGTTAATGCCTCCCAATTAAGGATTTTTCTGCCCTTAGGAGTGTTGAAATGTATGTAAGTGAAGAAATTATGGTGTTAAATGGTATGGTGTTAAATGGACCAGAAATTTGTTTCTTGCCATGTTTTATGTATAAAATGATACTGAGATTTATTTTAGTTTTTTCAAAGTTTTCAAAATTTAGAACATGAAGATATCAATAAATAGGATATTGCAAAGCTGTCTCAGATATCCTTTTTGACTGGTCCTAAGGATATAGCTTTCTTTTTTTCTGTAGAGATGTGGGCTTACCAACTTGCCCGGGCTGGTCTCGAACCCACGGGTTCAGGCAATCCACTCGCCTTGGCCTCCCAAAGTGCTGGGATGACAGGCTGAGCCACCGAGCCCGGCCTAGATTATTACTTTCAGCAGGAATATGCACATTTTTTAACAGCCGGAAGGTATTTTGGTGGGACAGCGGGAGCATGTTTGGTTATAGCAGAGATACATAATTCTCTAACAGGACATGGTGCGAATCTGTCGTTGATTACAAATGTAAGGATCTCTGCAGTCCACAAGGTTTCCTAATCGCAAACAGTCACTTCCCCAGGCTGGGTGATCCTGAAGAGACAGGAAGGTCTCAGCAAGAATGACCAGCTGCTGCCCATAAAACCAGACAATGAAATTCACTTAGTGGATGCAAAGGGCTGACGGCAGTGCTCAAGGCTTAAAGCATAATCCTGGTGTTTATTGTATCTCTCTGAGACAGCGTTGCATATCCGAAATATAGCAGAGGAATCAAGAGTAACATGCTTTTAAAGGAAATGAGTGTTGACTGACATGGAACCGACATAAGAAAGTTTGAAGTGCTCTTTGTCAGAGGCCTGTTTTGCAGACCTAAACTGAGAAGATTGGAGAAGTGGAAAGTCGCTATCATCATCATTGGATACACAAGAAATTTAGACGCATGAGCCCAGAAAACACACGTGGGGAAGACTTTAATATCATGAAACCTAGACCTCCTGGACTTCAAATGGCCTCGTGGTCCACTGGATGGTGATCTTGGAATTTCAGAAATAGGGTTGAAATATCATAGGACAGAAGAGAATAGCCAGGAAGCTGACTGCCATCAGAATCTCGTCGCCTGTTGTGGGAAGAAGCTTTTGGCAAAGCTGGTTAAGCTACTGTGAATGAACATTAATCGCATTTTATCAGCTGCTTAGTCGTTCTTTATTGCGTAATTTGAATATTTATGATCCTGAAAATATGTGTAACGGTGAAATTACAGTGTTTATGGAACTCGCATTCCAAAAGGCATACAATCCTTCGATGGAGAAGAATTATGTTTAAATACTACAAAATTCAAGATGTTTCTACCTCTTAGCGTTAGTCTATATCTTGTGGGGCAAGCATCATTTGTGACCAACAAAATACTGTAACAAGCAGAATGATTGATGCCTAAATCGACTTCTAAGAAAAAAGCATGTGATTTAGATAATTTATTGTTTATGCAAAAATAGATCGCCAACTAGAGTATTTTAACGTTTTGGGATCGTATAGGATTGAACTATTTTTCTCAATACAGTTTATATTGTTGTGATTGACTGCATCCTTATCTGCTGGGAAATTATTTTATTTATTTATTTTTTGAGTTGGAGTCTCACTCTGTCGCCCAGGCTGGAGTGTAGTGGCCGCTCCCGGCCACCGCAGCCTCAACTTGCTGGGCTCCTGCGATCATTCCACCTCAGCCCTCCAAGTAGCCGGAACAACAGGCACGCGCTACTACGCCCGACTTTTTTTTTTTTCAATTTATTGTAGAGATGAGGTCTCACCACATTGCCCAGGCTGTTCTTGAACCCGTGGGCTCAGGCAGTCTGCTCACCGTGGTCTCCCAGAGTGCTGAATTACAGGCTTGAGTCACTGCACCCGGCCTGCTTGGAAATTATTAATGAACCTTGGTAAAAACATGAACCCAGGCTTTGGAATTGGACAAGTCCTTCTAAAGACACAGGAATATTGACCATGAAAATCATGAATGGGAGCACCTCCTTAGCTTTGTAGTTCCTACTTGCTTTGTGGGTGTGTGTATTTTGGGGAAACTTGACTCTCTGCCAATGCTTTCCTATTTCTCTGCAAACATAAGCACATGAAAAGATGTTTTCCCTTTGGAAGGATTTAAGTCCGCCTTGTTTGTTTTTTTTTTGTGAAGTATAATCTAATAGAAAAATACAATTCATATTAGAACAACAACAAAAAATTCTGTAATTAAGGTGTGTCTCAGCCGTGTTTTTTTTTTTTCTTTCTTTCTGTCTTTTGTTAAAGCAGAAACATGGACTCATTCCAGTAAATAAAATTGTCACGTGGGTGGGACATTTTTCAAAGGTTCTAGTCATGTTCCAACTATCTGGTTACTTCATCATGGTTGTCTAAAATATCAAATTAGTATTTTATGATAGCAGATTATAATTTTGTGAAATTAGAAAATGATCATTTATTGAGATTTGGGTAGAAGGCCTTTTAATACTTTATTCTTTGAGGTTAATTCAGATGTGTGCTGTTGTCTGCGGGCAACATGAGGTGGGTGGTAGTGAGAGGGCGCGTTCTGGGGTCAGAGAGTGCTGACACCAGGTTCTAGGTCAGGCCTCAGCTTAGACACCATCATTCTGATCAGTTGCTGAGTGTCGCCAGGCCTCGGTGGCCTCACCTTCTCGGGTTTAGTGGGAATATCTATCACCCGACATCCTCGCAAATGTGTGGGTTAGGACCCATCACTTTCCCACTATCCACACTGGGGACAGTTAGCTAGCCAGCACGCCCTCCTTTAAATAATTGACAAGGGAAAGATGGCAAGAGTGCAAGTCAGGCTTTGTCTAATAGCAAAGTCAGTGCAGCTTGGATCCAACAGAGGCTTGATCCCAAGGCCTAAATGAGCCTGGGCATCGGTCTGTGTCCCTAATGACCTGTGTGTGGCGCTCATGATGTCTGATTATTAGTGTAAAGCAGGGTCAGCGACTGTCTTTGTAAAGGGCCAGGGAGTAAATATTTTAGGTTTCATGGGCTCTGCAGTCTGTCACAACTTCTCTGCTCTACTGTTACAACCAAGACAAGCCATGGATAGCACGCAGGTGGATGGATATGGCTGTATTCTCGTAAAGCTGTTTTGTAAAAATCAACAGGAGTTTGCCAATCCCTGATCCAGATCTTTGACAGCATGGTGGCATCTCTTTAAAAATCACATGTGAGCCGAGCTCGGTGGCTTAGCTGTCATCCCAGCACTTTGGGAGGCCAAGGCGAGTGGATTGCCTGAGCCCGCGGGTTCAAGATCAGCCCAGGCAACTTGGGGAGACCTCGTCTCTACAATAAACCAAAAATTAGCCAGGTGTGGTAGCACACGCCTGTAGTTCCAGCTACTTGGAAGGCTGAGGCGGAAGGTTCGCTGGAGCCCAGCAGGTCGACACTGGGGTGGCTGTTGAGCGCGCCGATGCACTCCAGCCTGGGTGATGGACTCAAAAAAATAATAAATCACAGGCGTGGGCCAGGCACTTTAGGGGGCTGAGGCGGGAGGATTGCTTGAAGCCAGGAGTTCAACAACAGCCTGGTCAACATAGTGAGACCTGGTCTCTACCACAAAACAACAAACAAAACAAACAAAAAAAGAATACTTAAAAATTCACAGTAAATTATTGACCCCAACATTGTAATTGTATGTTATTTGGTTCCCCTATTCATATTTGTTTGTGTGTGTATGTGTGTGTGTGTATATAGTGTATACAGAAGTGCCAACAAAATGTATACACATTTTAAGTGATGTTATCTACATAGTACTTTTCAAAGTTGAATTACTACGGTGTAGTGTGACATTTGCTCAACCATGCTTCTGCCTTCCTGCCTGTCACTTGGTGATGCTAACGTTCATTTGATTAACTCCATCTTTTGAGTCAACGTCGTACTCAGAATGTGCATACATTTTTTTTGGCACCCCCTGTGTATACGATAAGGCATCACCTTCTGATTTCTGAAGCTGTGTGAGTTCTGGTCAGTTTGTCTGGGAAGAGGTGACAGGGAATGCCTGGTGTATCTGAGATGTAACCTTGCGCTTTTTTATCCATCATTGAGTAGATTTTGAGTCCTCTTAGATAGTGTTGAGTCCTGGCTGTGCAGCTGGGTAGTTTCACTGTCCAACCTCAAGTGCAGAGTCCTCGGCGGCGGTGGCGGTGTCCCTGGAGGTCAGTGCCCACCTCTACAGTGTCGTGGTCATTCTGTCCTTGTTGGGTTGCTGAGGGTGGGGGAAGCTCGTTCATCAAAGCGGGGGTGCAGTGCCTGACATGGCTCAAGCCAGTAAACGGCAGTTCTTGCACACTTGGGTGAGAATCATATCCTGAAGGCCAAATGCTTTCAAACACTTTATTACTATTTTACCCTCTTTGTTCATTGGGGGAATGCACCTCTGTGTATGTATACACTCGGGATTCTTGGGGTGGTGCCTCTCAGAACTTCTGTGGTGAAGGCCTGTTTTTTGTTTTGTTTTGGTTTTTGTTTCTTTTGAGTCGAAGTCTCCCTCTGTCGCCCAGGCTGGAATGCCGTGGCACACTCACGGCCACCGCAACCTCGACCGGCGATCCTTCTGCCTCAGCCTTCCAAGTAACCTACAAGCGCACGCCACCACGCCCGGCTAATTTTTCATTTATTGTAGAGATGGAGGTCTCACCAAGTTGCTCAGGCTGGTCTGGAACCCCTGGACTGAATCCTCTCACCTCAGTCTCCCAAAGTGCTGGGATTACAGGCGTGAGTCACCACGCCCAGTTCATGGGAGTTCATTTAAAGCCCATGTCAGTGACCAAGTGTGTCCCTTCCTCTTTGAAGTGGTTTCCAGCCATCAGTGGAAACTGTTTACTTACCCAACTCCATGTTCACTCCCACCCATCCCCCCATGCAGGACAGTTTGGTTTGAGGCAATGAGATATCTCATGGGGAATAAACCTCCGTGGTTTGCTCCAGACCAAGAGGGCCCTTGACCGGAGTATTCCCATCCCCAGGGGTCTCCCAGAGGCTCCATCACTGACCCTCATGGAGAATGGATACAGGAAACTTAGGTCCTCAGTTTCCCCTCCATTCTCTGTGTTCTGGAAACATCCCTTGTTACCTCTATTTTAAAACATTTATTTAAAACTTTTAATTTGTAGTGTTGGGTCTCGCTATGTTGCCCAGGCTGGTCTTGAACTCCTGACCTCAAATGATTCTCCCACCTCAATCTCCCAAAGTACTGGGATTATAGGTGGGTGCACCACCACGCCTGACTGACTTAAACATTTTTTTTTTTTAAAGATCGGTCTTGCTATGTTGACCAGGTTGGCTTCAGGCTCCTTGCCTCAAGCAATCCTTCCACCTCAGCCTCCAGAGTAGCTGGGACTACAGGTGTGTGCCACCACATTTGGCTCATTTTTTTATTTTTGGAGAGACAGGGTCTCGCTATGTTGCCCAGACCGGTTTTGAACTCTTGGCCTCAAGTGATCCTCCTGCCTCAGTCTCAGTTCACAGACATTACAGCCATGAGTCTCTGCACCCAGCCTTATCACCTCCCATTCATCCACGTATTGTGTGACAATTATTTTCTCTGACTTCTCCACAGAACCATGGGCTTTTGGAACTCTTGTGTTTTTGGTTCCCTGGCTACTGGCACACTGAGATGTCCTTTGAAAATGTGTCAGCTGGGCTCGGTGGCTCAGCCTGTAATCCCGCACCTTTGGGAGGCTGAGGTGAGTGGATTGCCTGAGCCTGCGGGTTTGAGACCCGCCTGGGCAGCGAGACCTCATCTCTACAATAAATAAAAAAAATCAGCCGGGCGTGGTAGCGCATGCCTGTAATTCCGGCTACTTGGAAGGCTGAGGCGGGAGGATCGCCAGAGCCCAGCGGGTCGAGGCTGCGGTGGCCAGGAATGGCCACTGCACTCTAGTCTGGGCAACAGAGTGAGACTCCAACTCAAAAAAAAGAAAAAAAGGAAGAAAATGTGTCAATATGTGAATGAAAAGGTGGTGACGCTTGCGAGACCTCGCGCCAGCCTGCCACGCCTCATCTCTGTGCTCTGCACTTTGTCAGGGTCCCTCTCAAAAGCAACCAGGTTGGCTGGGAGTGGAGGCTCACACCTATAACCCCAGCACTTGGGGAGGCCGAGGCGGGAGGATCGCTTGAGCCCAGGAGATCAAGACCAGCCTGGGCAATGAAACGTAACGAGACCCCAACTGGAGAAAAAACAAAACAAAACAGAACAACAAACTAGACTGAGAATGGGGGAAGGGAAAGGCAGGGTGTCCCCAGATCACACGCTGCCATCGACATCCTCAGTGCCTGTAACCCCCAGAAACACGTCCCGTGTATTTTGGGAAGTCGGCTGTCTCATCTCTCGTTTTTGGTTGCTGATTGTACAAGAGCGTGGTAGGCAAGCAGCCAAGGGCATTGTCGCCACCTTCAAAGCTGTCATTCTGACTCTCTGGAGAGTGTCAGGGCCACACCTTCCCTTAGCTGAAATCCAATGGCATTGCGCTCTTGAGATTACAGCTAGTGATTTTCTAGAGTAGCAACAGTGGAGTGTGAACATATGACCAGGCTGGAATACATCAAAGAGCTTGCCTGGGCATTACAGTCCTTGACACATCACGGTAAAACGTGTGTGGACATTTTATGACACGTCCGTGGAATAATATCACGTGTGATGGAGACTGCAAAGGGTATCAGGATGTCATTTGCATAACAGCAGTCATCTGCAAGGAAGGAGATCATACCAAAAATAAAACAATGAGGCCTGGTGCAGTGGCTCATGTCTGTCATCCCAGCACTTTGGGAGGCCGAGGCGAGAGGATTGCCTGAGCCCAGGAGCTTGAAACCAACTTACGCAACATGGCGAGACCTCTTCTCTACAGTAAGTCAAAAAATTAGCCAGGTGTGGTGGCACACGCCTGTAGTCCCAGCGACTTGGGAGGCTGAAGTGGAAGGATCGCCTGAGCCAAGGTCAAGGCTGCGGTGCCTGAGATCGTGCCACTGCCCTCCAGCCTGGGTGACACAGTGAGACTCTGACTCCAATACATAAACAAGCAAATAATACATAGTCAAATACATGATGGTCTGTAGCAGTGGCCTGGGATGCTGGTGGTTGCTGTTGTTCGGGGAGACCCCTCGAGTTAAAAGCACATGGAGTACATAGGCTCTGTGACCTTGCTCAAGTTACTTACCCTCTCTGAGCCTCACTTAGCTGTAAAATGGAGGTCCTAATAGTTCCGACACACAGGTGACTGTGAAGATTAGACATGAGAGCCCGTGTGAAGTGCATGGTAGAGCCAGTATTCCTCAACACTCTCCAATCTTCTAGTGTAGCTGATTATGTCAGTGCAGAAACACTTTTGCAAAGAAAGGACACCCTCCAGAGGGCCTCTGGCAGTTGTAACTGTAACGGTAAACTAGTGACATGTGTAGAGTTCTTATGGGACAAATTGTTACCCTTTTTAACTTTTTTTCTTGAGCCAGAGTCTCACTCTGTCGCCCAGGCTGGAGTGCAGTGGCACGTTCACGGTCACCCCAGAGTTGACCTGCTGGGTGCCTGTGATCCTTCTGCCTCAGCTTTCCAAGGAGCCAGAATGACAGGTGTGCACTACCACGCCCGGCTCATTTTTGATTTATTTTAGAGACAAAGTCTTGCCAAGTTGTCCGGGCTAGTCTCGAACCCGCGGGCTTGTCTCAGGTGATCCACTTGCCTCCGACTCCCAAAGTGCTGGGATGACAGGCTGAGCCATCTGTGGTAGTACGCTCCAGTAGTACTGACTACTTGGAAGGCTGAGGCGAAAGGATCGCCAGAACCCAGCAGGTCGACCTTGGGGTGGGGATGAGTGTGTCACTGCACTCCAGCCTGGGCGATGGAGTGAGATTCCGACTCAAAAAAAAAAAAAAAAACTTAGTAAAATAATAAGCAAACTATATTAAAGTTCTAATAGTCCAATGGAATACTATATCAGAAAATATTAGTTTAAGAACTAGCAATACAATACAGGAAATAAATGAATGATTAGAATGTACGGCAAGAATATAATGTGTGAACATGCACATTTCAAGATGGATAGATTCATAAGAGCTGTATTCTAGAACTGGGATTAAGAATGGCGCTTCTTACCCTCTACTTTCCAGTGTTTTTAATGTTGCTATAAAGTTCTTAACAATAAAATTGTTTGAAGACCCAGACATAAGTTATTCACTCGAATCACTCAAATGACAGTTGTTAAAAAATCATATTGAATCTAAGTGTGTCTTGTATTATAGCTGGCACTTGTGTTGAGTTTGTTTGCAAAAGACTGGTTAAAATGAAGTTACCGCTTTATAAATTAACTCCCCTCCTAGACAGCAGAGAACAGCCTGAACCCCTTGGTTTTGGTGCCCAAATACCAGTCAGTGAGTGACACAGAACCAAGAACAGCTCTTGCGACACTCTCGGTCTGTGACGCTCTGTGGACACTTCATGAGGGAACTTTTCAAGGCCAGCGAGGAATCAGCCACACGGACTCCTTGTGCTCAGCTCGGGGTCCCCAGAGCCCACCAGGGTCCCTGATACGTGTGTGGGACAGTCAAGTTACAGTTTGGGAGGGAACAGATGTGGCTCGTGGTGGGATTAGGGTCCTCCTTCACAGCTGGGTGACCACCTGCCAAGCTCTTATCTGCCCAGTAGGGCAGGCCGGCCCCATTGTCCCCATTGAGGGTCAGGCCCACGGGGACCGCTCTCCTTTAACCCTGAATGTCTTCATTTCCACAAAGTTTTCAAAGTTTCAGTAGGGCAAATGGTGGTGCGATTGAACCCACCTCAGTTTATGAAAGGGCAGGACTGCCTGGGTGCAGTGGCCCACACCTGTAAATCCCAGCATTTTGGGAGGCCAAGGTGGGAGAATCACTTGAGCCCAGGAGTACAAGGCTGCAGTGAGCCATGATGGTACCACTGTGCTCCGGCCTGGGCAACAGAGTGAGGCCCCGATCCAAAAAAGAAACCAATATTTGACCACTAACTGTAATCACCCAACTGTGCCATAGAACACCAGAATGCATTCCTCTGACTTAATCGTAACTCTGTACCCATTAACCAGCCTGTCTCTCCATCCTGCCCTCCCTGTCTCTGGTGACCACTGTCCTTACTTGAGCAGGTTTTAAAATTCAGCTAAAGTCGACACAACAGGGAACTTGGCATTTCCAGCTCTTGGTCTTGGCCCACCTCTCCCCCAAGGAGAGCACACCTCCCCTGTAGCCTTTTCCAGCCCAGGGTAAAGGCCCTGCCTAGACCACCCTGTGGAGTCCAGACCCCTCCTCCCTCCCACACCTCGCACAGAAGCCCCTGCTCTCCCAGGCCAGGACACTGGACGGCCCCCCGTTCCTTGGCACTCAAAGTTGGCATGTGGGTCATTGCTCCCCACTCACAGAGGCCTGGCCCCTCCCGTGGGTGTCCTCACTGCCAGATCCAACGGCCTCACCTCCACCCTGAGTTCTGGGTGTCTGAGGATCGTCCCCCCCTGCGGGCACAGGTGGGGACTCCTGCCTCATGTCTGCCTCCCTCCCGCCTGCCGCGTCTGTTCCGCAAGAGGTGGCGCAGCCTTTCTCCGCACTCCCGCTCCATCCCTGCGAGAGGCGGCCCTGCCGG
>NW_007251504.1:120705-141506 GCF_000164805.1 Carlito syrichta
GCCCCATCTCCCTCCTCCTACCCCGCCAGAGAGGGCCCCGCTCAGTCTCCTCCCTCCTCCGCCTCCGTCCTTGCAGGAGGGGGCCCTGCCAGCCTCCTCCCTCTTCACCTCCCTCCCTGGAAGCGGTGGCCCACCCAGTCTCGTCTCTCTCCCTCCTTCCCTGCCAGGGGTGGCTCTGCCAGTCTCCTCCTTCACCCCCTTCCCTGCCCGAGATGGCCACCCCCAGTGTCCTCCCTCCTCACCCCCCCCCAAGAGATGGCCCCGGGCTCCACCCTCCTTCCTGCCATCCTCCCACCTCAGGGCCGATTGTTCACCTATTTCTTGAAGTTATTCTGAACCGCATGGGAGTTAATCGCTCCCTCCTCTGAGCTGCTCTTTGTTGGGTCCATATTTCTCTTACTCAGGGTTGTGGGTTTCCAGCAGGAGTGGTTTCTCTCCATCTCGTTGGATGTTCCCTAGCACCTGGCTCCACCGAGGTGCTGATACCCAGGGAATGCTTTGTTCAGCTGGTGGAAACCGCTGATGGGCTGTAAGCATGTGAAACAGATTCGTATATTCAGAAGAAATATTGACAGACGAGGGAAATCCACGCCCCCCCCCTTGAAAAAGTATGCTCTAGCTATGAGGGTTGCAGGAAAAAATATTACTCTTGAAACTCTGCTGTAGGGGCTCTTTGCCCAAAGTCAGTTATGCAACTTAAAAAAAAAAAATCTTTTATCAGGCCAGGCCCAGTGGCTTACACCTATAATCCCAGCAATTTGAGAGGCCGTGGTGGGAGGATCGCTTGAGCCCTAGAGTTTGAGACCAGCCTGGGCAACATAGCAAGACCCCATCTCTTAAAAAAAATGATCCCAGCAAGTTGAGGCTGTGGTGAGCTGTGATTGTGCCACCACACTCCAGCCTGGGCAACAGAGTGAGACCCTGACTCAAAAAATGAAAGAAAACAAAACCTATTATCAAAGAAAAATGTGCACATAAATTAAAAGTAAAATAGATCAACAAGCTTTTCGTGAACAGCAACCGTCCATCCCCTCTGTTCCCGCCTTGAGTCTTGAATGACAGGATCCCCCACGTTTAAACACTCTGTTTTCGATATTGCTGGTGGTTGCTGCCACATCTCAGTACTATGGTTTCATCTCCCATAGGGCTAGTGAAAACTAGCCCCTAAAAACAACGAACGTCACAAGACGCTGATTGGTCACGCTGAATCACTGTTGCCAATTTCATGACGAAAGTCATTAAAAAGCATTCTAGACAAAGCCTTTTATGTCACAATGTTACGGACTCAAAAGGTTCATCTCTCCCTTTCCCGTTCCCTGCTAGTTTGAGGACGGGAATGTCTTTGAGACGCTTGTGTGCTTTTATAGAATAAAAGGGGGGGTTCCTTCCCCACCCTTCTCCTTCCTGTATTCTTCTCTTCTTGGGGAGAATACAGCATGGGCAAAGCCATGAGGAACACTGTACGGAGAGCCCTTTAAAGCTATAGCTGCCGGGTGTGGTGGCTCATGCCCGTCATCCCAGCACTTTGGGAGGTTGAGATGAGAGAATTGCCTGAGTCCAGGGGTTGGAGACCAGTCTGGGCAACTTGGCAAGACCTAGTCTCTACAATAAATAAAAAATTAACTGGGTGTGGTGGTGTGTGTCTGTAGTTCCAGCTCTTGGAAGGCTGAGGTGGAAGTTATCAACTGAACCCAGCAGGTTGAGGCTGTGAGTGTGCGACTATACTCCAGCCTGGGTGACAGAGTGAGAGTCTGACTCAACAAAACAAAAAAACAAAAACAAAACTACAGCTTAACCCAGCATGGTGACTCTCCTAGCACTTTGTAATCCTAGCACTTTGGGAGGCTGAGGTTGGAGGATTGCTTGAGGCCAGGAGTTCGAGACCAGCTTTGGCAATATAGCAGGTCCCGGCTCTGTCTCTATTTATAAAATAAAAATAAAACCGTAGCTGGTTATCTCTCCTGGAATCCTGCCTTGGAAGCTGGGCTTAGGAAGTGGCTGTGTCTCGAATGGAGGCCAGTGTTGCAGAAAAATGTTCTGAGGAGAGGCATGCTTCTTAGAAAAGGCACAATCTTGATGCCTCGACTCAGGTCAGAATGGCTGCCTGGGGTTGCAGATAAGCGGGTAGAGACTTTCACACATTTGATGAGAAGGACCATGCTAGAAAAAAATTATATATGACTAACCAGGCTCTGAAGTGGTCTGCTGTGTCCCACTGTTGACCTTGACCAAGTGTTTCTGGGACGGCGCGGGCTGGTCGGTGGTGCAGGGTGTTAAAAGCAGAACAGCACAGCAAGTCCAAGTGCCAGGTCAGGAGCTCTGGAACCCCGTGCCACCCAGCTGAGCCACTGTTGCAGGAATCTGGGCTTTGCCTCTGTGGTTATTTCAACCGTGATGATGCTGTTTTCCCAGCGGGGCCCCCACATACACCTTGCTGGGTTTATTGGGAAGAACGTGTTAGCATACGAGGTCCGACAATAAGGTTCATGAACCATCCTAGAAAAAGTGCTCCCTACCTCATGACTGAATGTCACTAGGGTCACCTTGGAAGTCCTCCCCTTGGGAAGTCATGCACTGATGCCAGTGCCTAGTTCACCTGTCAAAGCAGTGTTGGAACTCTTTTTCTGGAATGGCCATCAGAGCCATAGTATTACCTTTGATGTTCTGAATGTCATCAGGTGCCTTCTTTTCCATAGTGCCTTTATCTTCAGGTAAAGAAAAAAGTCACTGGGGGCCAGATCAGGGGAGTAGGGAGGGCGTTCCGATATAGTTATTTGTACAGTGCTGCCAACGTAAGTGCACGTGGCAAGTTCGCATACTTCAGTGTCAGACCTCAACAAATACCGACAAGAGCAAAAGTCCTACTGAAGCAAACATTTGTTGAGCCCTTGCCCTGCTGCTTTTCAAGAGAGGACTTGGTAGCTTCATATAAATGTTAGTGTTCAGACCAAGACTGGAACTTTCTTTGCCTTTTTCTCATCAATAGCTTTTCCCATGTGGGATGTTATCAAGCCTTCGTAGAAAATATATCTCTTGGTCCACACACAGGAAGTGTGATTGAAAAGGTTCGTGGAAGCTTTGACCCTGTCTTGTTTAATGCAGTAGTAATGAGCTACATTTGACTATGTAAATTAGAATTAAAATTATTGGACCAGGTGTGATGGTTCAGACCTGTAATCCCAGCATTTTTGGAGGCCAAGGCAGGAGGATCGCTTGAAGTCAGGAGTTTGAGACCAACCTGGGTAACATAGTGAGACCTCGTCTCCACAAAAAATTTAAAAGTAAAATACACGAGTTGTGTGTGGTGGCACATGCCTGTAGTCCCAGCTACTGGGGAGGCTGAGACTGGAGGATTGCTTGAACCCCGGCGTTTAAGGCAACAGTGAGCTATGATTGTGTTGCTGCACTCCAGCCTGGGCAACAGAGCAAGATTCTGTCTGCAAAAAATAAAAAGAAAGAATAAAATTTTATTTATTAAAATGGAATTAAAAGCCAGGCTCGGTGGCTCAGCCTGTAATCCCGCAGCTTTGGGAGGCTGAGGTGAGTGGATTACCTGAGCCCACGGGTTCAAGACCCACCTGGGGAGGTGAGACCTCATCTCTACAATAAATCAAAAAATTAGCTGGGCGTGGTAGCGTGCGCCTGTAGTTCCAGCTACGTGGAAAACTGAGGCGGAAGGATCCCTGGAGCCCAGCAGGTCAAGGCCGCGGTGGCCGGGAGCGGCCAGTCTGGGCGACAGAGTGAGACTCCAACTCAAAAAAAAAAAAATGGAAGTAAAATTTATTTTTATGAGCTTCTCAGCCTCACAACCAAATGTGGATATGTATTGGACAGAGCGGACACAGAACATCACCACCATCATAGAAAGATTTTTTGGACAGTGTAGGTGTGTCCCTGTCCCACCTGAGTCACTGAGGACGAGTCTAGATATGGAATTCAAGGCTCTGAATTTGCCCTCCATACTACCTCTTGTCTCATGAGCTACATGGTGTCAAGCAGACCCTTTAACGGAGAAGCCTCTGGTTTCCTCTGGGTGAAGCGAGGTCACATCGCCTGCAGCGTCTGTGAGATGCTTCCCATCACGCCCAAAATGCTTTCGTGGACAAAGGTAACCATTGGGTTATTGCTAACTTGGTTACTGACTGCAAAGTCTGTTCCACTCAGAGGTCTTTGCCGCTGTGCTCCGTGGGGAATTCAAGGTGCAGCATCAAGTCACTGGCCCCGTGGGAGAATAACCAACACAGTCAGCGTCCTGGTGGACAGTCGGTGAGACGTGACCCTCTGCCAGGCTTCCCCTCAAGTGGGCTCTTGCCTCAGCCCCGCTTTCTTCTAAGGCTCAGGGCAGTGTTATGGTCATGGCCATGGGCTCTGGGGCAGTAAACTGGTTCTGCCGGGTCCACCATGTACTCACCAAGTGACCTGGCCACATCCAGACTTGTCTTCCCATCCATAAAGGGGCGCTGTTATACCCAAGGACACATGACGTACAGTTGCTGTAGGGTTGAGTGATTGTTAGCCACAACTTAGCTAGTGTCCAGAACTTAGTAAGCACCCTACTCGTTGTGCTTGTTCATAATGATAGGATGCCGGGTGGGGTGGCTCCTAATCCCAGCACTTTGGGAGCCTGAGGCAGGATGATTGCTTGAGGCTTGGAGTTCGAGACCAGCCTGGGCAACATGGCGAGACCTCGTCTCTGCAATAAAACAACAACAATAATAATAACAACAGGATGATGATGTGTTGGTAATTTAGTGAATTACCTGGGAGGAGTATAAATCCAGGCACAGACCCTGAGCACTCAAGGAGAGAAGGTGTGACCTCAAAAGTCTTGAGGTATAGCAAGGGCCTTTCTCCCTCTTGCTATAGCTGATCAGGTCTTTCCCCGTGTTCCCCTGTCCTGTATGAGGTCTCGAGGGCCTAGGCATGCCTAGGAGAAGGGGGTAGGCCATGTTCTCTTACACTGGAGGGTGTGTTCCCATCTACGAGGTCTAAACCAGTGATGGCTACTTGGAGATGGAGTGTTAGCAAGTCCAGTGTGTATGTGACATCTCCAATGTCCAGGAATGGCTGTGGTTTCATTTGAAACTCAGTGTACCAGAAGTGTGTACACGGGTGTGAGCTGACTCACAGACCACTACTTTTTTTTTCACTGTCACCGAGGCTGGAGTGCAGTGGCATGCTCACGGCCACAGCAGCCTCGACTTGCTGGTCTCCAGCAATCCTTCCACCTCAGCCTACCAAGTAGCTGGAACCACAGGCATGCATCACCACACTTGGCTAATTTTTTGATTTATTGTAGAAATGAGGTCTCGCTGAATTGTCCAGGCTGGTCTCAAGCCCCCGGGCTCAGGCAGTCCTCTCGCCTCTGCCTCCCAAAGTGCTCTGATTACAGGCGTGAGCCACCGTGTCCAGTCACTGACCACCACTTTACAGTCTTTTTTTGTCTTTTTTTTTTTTTAGTTGGAGTCTCACTCCTTTGCCCAGGCTGGAGTGCAGTGGCATGCATGCTCACGGCCACCCCAGCGTCAACCTTCTGGGCTCCAGCAATCCTTCTGTCTCAGCCTTCAGAGTAGCCAGAAGTACAGATGTGTGCTACCACACCCGGCTATTTTTTATTTTATTGTAGAGACGCGGTCTCGCCAAGTTGCCCGGGCTGGTCTCTAATCTGCGGGCTCAGGCAATCCACTTGCCTTGGCCTCCCAAAGTGCTGGGATGACAGGCTGAGCCATCAAGCTTGGCCTACAGTCTTTTCTTTAAGCAGCCTTCCCAAGCGTCCTCCCAAGAATGCTAACTTTGTGGGATGTTCCTTTGAAATTACTTGGAAAGAAGGTTCTGTGGTCAAAAACATCGGGAAACCTTGGTTCGGTGACTGAATACATTTAGAAAATACTTCGCGCTGGGTTTCAGTCTGCTCAGAGAATTTATTTGCTCAGAGAACCATGTTCCCAGTGGACAGGCATGAACCTCTTCATGGGACCCCACGAAGTGGATGTCTGAGTTCTGGAGAGTGGCATTAAGAGTGGGCAGGTCTGGTCCAATCTTACTCAGCATTTAGGAAGAAATCATAACCCATGCACACAGCACCCTGAAACTGTCCATTTTGACAGGGTCAGATTTTCTGTTTGTAAATCAAAGATCTTTTCACCTGAAACCTACTGATAGAACATCTGGGTTATTTGATATGGCTTATTTGCCAATAAATATTGAGAAGATTGCTTTTGTCTAGGAATTAGGCTAATGTCCTTGAATAAGAATATGCACAGACAAATTTAGGTTGATATTTAGTATGAGAGGTCAGGTGTAGTAGCTCATGTCTGTAATCTCATTACTTTGAGAAGCTGAGGCAGGAGGATTGCTTGAGCCAGGAGTTTGCCACCAGCCTGGGCAACAATATAATGAGACCATATCTTTTCCAAAAAGCAAAAAAAAAAAAGGCCAGCACGTGAGGGAATTGCCTGGGCAACTTGGTGAGACCTCGTCTGACAATAAATCAAAAGATTAGCCAGGCGTGGTGGCGTGCACCTGTAGTTTCAGCTACTTGGAAGGCTGAGGCAGAAGGATCGCCAGAGCCCAGCGGATTGAGGCTGCGGTGGCTGTGAGTGTGCTATTGCACTCCAGCCTGGGCAACAGAGTGAGACTCCAACTCAAAAAAATAAAAAATAAAAATAAAAATAGCTGGATGTGGTAGTGTGTGCCTTTAGTCCCAGCTATTCAGGAGGCAGGAGGGTCACTTGAGCCCAGGAGTTCAAGGCTGCAGTGACCTATGTTGACACCACAGCCCTCCAGCCTGGGTCATCGAGTGAGACCCTCTCTCTAAACAAACAAGCAAACAAATGAAAACAAGAACCAAGGCAACTACAGCAATACTTGTGAAAATCACGTTTGGACATGCCAGTTGTTCTTCCTACTCCTATGTTATTGTAATGACTGGGTTATTTGGCACAAAGGGATATTTTCCATTTCATCAATGAACTCTGTGCATAGTCTATGGTGGGGGTGAACAAAGGTTCTCTGGAAGGAACCCAGTGTGCCTCCTGTCTCGGCGGTAACTCTAACCTCAGTCTACCTTGTCTGCTGTTTCAGGTGTGTCTTAAAATAGCATGATTTCCCACCATTGTCCTATTAACACGAGGGCGCTTCTTCCCTTAGTTTCTGCACTCGATTTAATTTAATTGCATGTTCATGTGTCTTTATTTGGAGGCTCAAATTTAATTTGTGAACATAGTTCACTCATACACACCTTTCTGGGGCTTTTGTTTTGGTTAGCCTTTGGATTTGGGGAAGGGAGGTGGATTGTTTTTTTCCTTGCTGTTTTTCAAAGGTATTTCTGGATATAGAAGTCAGAGAACAGGAAGGCGCAAAAGGCCCACTCACCTGGAGATGAATCTCTGTCGAGCGAGAAGAGAAAAGGCTGGGTCTGCAGGGTGGGGGAGTCGCCCGCCCTCAGCCAGGCTCCGTCTATGCGGACCTTGGATCCAGCCCGGTTATCCTGCAAACAACTGGGGGGAGAGAGCGGAGAGGTTCCTGTGAGAGACAGCTGATGCTGGCCTTTGAAAGCGCTGGAATCAAAAGCTGTGAGTGTGACGCCCACTTGCAGGGGCTGCCTGCAGGATTTCCTGTGCTCCAGAGGAAGCTTGTCACAAGCCTATGTTCATTCAGAAGTGGAGGGGGTGCAGCCTGGCTGAGAGCTTGGTTTTGCAGTTGCAGACTCTGACCTCATCAGCTCAGGACATCCCATTTCTAAGCTAGAAGAGAATTATGTATTTCATACTCATTCTAAACCAGGGGTTCCCAACCCCCGGGGTCATGGACCAGTACCAGTCTGTGGCCGGTTCGGAACAGCAGGGGGCGAGCAGGCGAGAGAGGGATGCCTCGTACGCATTGAGAGTCACTCCCGTCGCCTGCGTGGCCGCCTGAGCTCCGTCTGCTGTCAGACCAGCGGGGCATTAGATTCTCATCAGAGCACAAGCCCTGTTGTGAACCGCACGTGAGGGATCTAGGTTGTGGCTCCTGATGAGAATCTAATGCCGGAAGGTCTGAGGTGGAGCCCAGGCGGTGATGCTAGCACTGGGGAGTGACTGCAAACACAGAAGACCGTGAGCAGGGAGGCTGGGCTGCACACCCCCCTCCCCCATCCATAGAAAAGCCGTCCTCCCTGAAACTGGTCCCCCGCTGACAAAAATGTTGGGGACGCCCCACTGTTCTAAATGGTCAGCTGGGCACAGTGACTGACACCTGTAATCCCAGCACTTTGAGAGGCCGAGGTGGGAGGATTGCTTGAGACCAGGAGTTCAAGATCAGCCTGGGCAACAAAGCAAGTCCCTGTCTCTGTAAGAAATTAAAAAACCATACATATTGTAGAACTGAAGGAGACCCTAAAAGCAGTCCAGAAATATTTAGTCCAGAATCCTTTGAACTACAATTTTAAGCCAAGACGCAAAGCCGTGGTGATGAACAGCTAATAATACATGTTGATCTTATTTCAGTCTATTTGGTGTCTTTGTGTCTCCCATTGCCAGATATTATTTTAAATTTAACAAAGAAAGAAAATGGGTGTAGTGGCTCATGCCTGTCAACCCAGCACTTTGGGAGGTGGAGGTGAGAGGACTGCCTGAGCACAGGGTTTGAGACTAGCCTGGGCAACTTGGCGAGGCCTTGTCTCTATAATAAATAAAAAAGTAGGTGGGCATGGTGGCTCATGCCTGTAATCCCAGCACTTTGGGAGGTGGAGATGAGAGGGTAGCCTGAGCCCAGGGTTTGAGATCAGTCTGGGTAACTTGATTAGACTTCATCACTACAATAAATTAAAGAATTGGCTGGGTATGGTGGCATCTGTAGGTCTAGCTACTTGGAAGGCTGAGACGGAAGGACTGCTTGAGCCCAGGATGTCGAGGGTGTGGTGAACTGTGATTGTGTCACTGCATTCCAGTCTGGGTGACAGAGTGAGACTGACAAGAAGGAAGGAAGGAAGGAAAGAGGGAGGGAGGGAGGAAGGGAGGGAGGGAGGACATGTACATGTACCTTTTGGTAAAAGGAAAGGAACCTCTCATTTGACTTTTCTGTCTCAAATTAACCAGTTTAGTGGCTACAGGAAGAGCTTTGACATATTGTGTTTATTTTCTCATTGGCCACATGTCATTCGTTAAGTTTCACTGTTGTTTCTGCCAACTTACTTAGAAGCAGCTGAGCTACACTGATTGCTTTAAAAATCATTAAAGTGCCGGGCATGGTGGCTCACGCCTGTAATCCCAGCACTTTGGGAGGCGAGGTGAGAAGATTACCTGAGCCCAGGGGTTCGAGACCAGCCTGGGCAACGTGGCCAGACTTCGTCTCTACAATTAAAAAAACAAAATCTGGATTGTGCCTGTGCATTAAGGCAGATCCAAACCTACCCAGTCCACGCACAGTACTGTTTCTTTCTGCTTGTTCCTTCTCACACTGGGCGCTTCACAGTCCTGGCCCACCTTAGTGGGCATCACACGGTGTAGCCCTTGATCACGTGTTGCTGTGCACATGTTGCTTTTGGTCATGCCTCCCTGACATGATGATTTGGGCTTGAATGGGCGCCGCTGCTAACCACAGTTTGGCTTCCCACTGCTTGGGGAAGAAAGCTGGACCCCTGCCTTGGATGAGTGGCCAGGAAAAGCCTGAGATGTAAAAGTTAACTGGATTATCATTGAGGAATAGAATCCATGTGAGAAACAGTCATGCTTGAACTCTAGGTTAGAATTACTTAAGCCCTGCAAGTTTTCGAAGTTTATTTTATTTATTTATATTTATTCTTTTTTTTTTTTTTTGAGTTGGAGTCTCACTCTGTCACCCAGACTGGAGCGCAGTGGCCGCTCCCAGCCACCACAGCCTCCACCTGCTGGGCTCCGGCGATCCTTCCACTTCAGTCTTCCAAGTAGCCGGAACTACAGGTGCACACTACCACGCCCGGTCCATTTTTTATTTATTGTAGAGAGGAAGTCTCGCCAAGTTGCCCGGGTGGGTCTCGAATCCACGGACTCAGGCAATCCACCTGCCTCAGCCTCCCAAAATATTGGGATTACTGGCTGAGCCACCGAGCAAGGCCTATACTTATTCTTTTGAGGCAGGGTCTCATTCGGTCACCCAGGCAGGAGTGCAGTGGCACAATCACAGCTCACCGCAACCTCGACCTCCTGGGCTCAGGTGATCCTTCCGCCTCAGGCTCCCAAGTAATTGGGACTACCATGTCCAACTAAGTTTTTAATTTTTTGTAGCAACTAGGTCTCGCTATGTTACCCAGGCTGGTTTCGAAGCCCTGGGCTCAAGCCATCCTTCCTCCTTGGCTTCCCAAAGTACAGGGTTATAGGTGTAGGCCACTCACTTGGTCTTAAAGTTTGTTTTCACATTGTCTTTTTGCAGTAAGTCACCTAGCATTGTTGTGCATAAAGACTTGAACCCAGAATTGGTGCTCACTGGGCTTCACTTACAAACCCGCCTTGTTTGGTCTTTGGGGTGTTTGCAAAACCAAGAAATTTTATAAAAATTCAGGTCTATACTTTGTCTGAAATAACCTCCCACATGTTCACCTCCAGTGAATTCCATGGGAAACTGCATACATGAGCTCATTTTCTTTTTTTTTTTTTCTGAGTCGAAGTCTCACTCTGTTGCCCAGGCTGGAGTGCAGTGGCACACTCATGGCCACCGCAGCTTTGACCTGCTGGGCTCAGGCGATCCTTCCCCATCAACCTTCCAAGTAGCTGGAAACACAGACATGCGCCACCATGCCCAGTTAATTTTTCTTGATTTATTGTAGAGACGAGGTCTCGCCATGTTGCCCAGGCTGGTCTTGAACCACTGGCCTCAGGCAATCCTCTCGCCTCCACCTCCCTAAGTGCTCGGATGACAGGCATGAGCTAGGAGCTCATTTTTCAGAGCTCATTTTCAAAGATCCGTGGAAGAGGCTGATAACAACAAAGACAACAAGGTACTGAACCTTTACTGCGTTCCTGGCACTGCTCCAAGGACAGTGTTAACCCTCACTGGTCTGGCCAGCAGGTGTATTACTTTACAGATGAGGAAACCGTCACACAAAGAGATGAAACAGCTGAATCCCCAGGGTATTCCAGGGTCACCTGCTTCGTGACTTGTGACATGGAGACCCGACCTCAGTGGGTGCTGCAGATGCCCACAGTCATGGCGCCTCAGTTCCCTTCAGAGGGGTGTTCACGAGTCCCCCCAGGCCAGGCACGGTGGCTCACGCCTGTCATCCCAGCACTTTGGGAGGTGGAGACGAGAAGATTCCCTGAGTTCAGGGGTTCAAGACGAGCCTGGGCAACTTGGCAAGACCTTGTCTCTATAATAAATCAAACAATCAACTGTGTGTTGTGGTGGTGTGCACCCGTGGTTCCAGATACTCTGAAGACTGAGGCAGAAGGATTGCCTGAGCCTAGAAGATCAAGGCTACAGGAGCTGTGAGCTTGCCAGCCTGGGAGACAGAGTGAGACTCTGAAAAAAAGGGAGGGAGGGAGAGAGGGAAAGAAAGATCTCCCCTAAAATGAAGGGCTGACTCTCACTGTAAAGTAGCCGAGAGCATTTCAACGTGTGTGTGTTGGAACAGCAGACTGTTTTTCTGCCTTTTGTATTTAACTTGATTCTAAACGTTGAAACCAAGTAACCACTGCATGAGTGGGCCTGCATACATCTAACTGCTTGAACCTAGTTTGCATATTTACTATGATTTTGATTATCAGCTTATTGTTTTGTCATATCGACTCATTTCCTAGGGTCACGGCGACCTTGTTCTTCCTAAACCAAAGCCCTCTGCACTCTGTCTCTGGTCTCTCCAGCGTGGCTGTTATTCTAGTCTTGACCTTTCAGTTAGAGTGTGAACATTTAACCAAGAGCACGATGTATCATTTCTCATATATGTGTAGTATGACATTTAGGATTGTTCATTTTTTTTTTTTTTTTTGACTTGAGGTCTCACTCTGTCTCCCAGGCTGAAGTGCAGTGGCATGATCATGGCTCACTGCAGTCTCAACCTCCTGGCCTCAAGCAGTCCTCCCACTTCAGCTTCCCAAGTAGCTGAGACTACAGGTGCATCCCTCCACATCCAGCTAATTTTTTTTTTATTATTATTTCTTGTAGAGACAGGGTGTCGCTCTGTTGTTCAGGCTGGTCTCAAACTCTTGACTTCAAGCAATCCTTCCACCTCGGCCTCCCAAAATGCTGGGATTACAGGTGTGAGCTACCGTGCCCCGCCTTAGGATTGTAATTTTTACAAAGTGGGATATTAATAAGTACTGTGTGCCTGAAGGAATATTAGGATGAGACTATTATGTATGTATATAAAATGCACGTGTGTGTAGACTTTTTTGTTCTGAAAATCCTGAACCACATTCAAAAGCAGACTGACTAGCTTAATGAACCCCCACGCACCTACACTCAGCTTCAACAACTCTGTTTTTAAATTGTGAAATGTACATAATGAATGTTTTATATGTTATACATGTGAAGAAATAACAGTGAAACTCCATGTTGTGATTGCTTGGCTTATGAAATAAAATGTCACCGAGGGAGCAGTGGCTGCCCTGTCCAGATAATGTGACAACTAAGCTGTCATCCCTTGGGTCTCCGGAGACCTCCGTTGCTGAGAGCCATGTAAGGAGAGAGTCTGGCACAGCTGGGCCAGACAGTGCAACTGTCTGAACTGCAGCTGCAGCAAAGGGCCAGTGTCTTCTGACAAGGCCAAGTGCACGCACCTGCACATGTGTGCTTCACCTACTGGGGAATCTAAAAGCTCTACTGGGTGCCTCTTTGGGCTTGATGTACACACAGCTCTAAGCTAGCAAGTTTAAGAAACCGGCTTCCTGCCGAGAGTAGTGGCTCATGCCTATAATCCCAGCACTCCGGAGGCAGAGGCGAGAGGACTGCCTGAGCTCAGGGTTTCAAGACCAGCCTGAGCAAAATGGTGAGACCTCCTCTTTACAGTAAATCAAAACATTGGCTGGGCATGAAGGCATGTGACTGTGGTTTCTGCTACTTGGGAGGCTGAGGTGGAAGGATCATCTATGCCCAGGTGTCCGAGGGAGACTCTGACTCACCCCCCAAAAAAAGAAAGAGAGGGAAGAAGGGAAGGAGGGAGGGAGAGAGAGAGAGAAGGAGGGAGAGAGGGAGAGAGGAAGGAAGGAAAGAAGGAAAGAAAGAAAGAAAGAAAGAAAGAAAGAAAGAAAGAAAGAAAGAAAGAAAGAAAGAGAGGAAGGCACTCAAGCACCTCCCCAGCCCTCACACTGTGTGGGTGCCACAGCACAGCAACATGCAGGAACGGGTGTTTATGGAGACACAACCAAGTCACCCAGATGGCATGCTCGGTGCACTGGTTTAAGGGTAGAATCAGTCACACGCATGGAGGAATCGTGGCTTACAGCCTTGAAAATATATAATAAGCAACTGAGAAGACGGACAGATTCAACTATGTTAAAATAAATAACTTGTTCACTCTCACTTTGGGAGGCTGAGGCAAGAGGATCCTTGAGCTCCCAGGAGTTTGAGACCAGTCTGGACAACATAGTGAGACCTTGAAGTCTTTACAAAACATAAAAAAACTAGCCAAGTGTGGTGGCACGCGCCTGTAGCCCAGCACTTTGTAAGGCCGAGGCAGGTGGAACTCTTGAGCCCAGGAGTTCGAGATCAGCCTAGACAACATAGCAAGACCTTGTCTCTACAAAAAACAAAACAAAACAAACCAATTAAGTTTGGTGGCATGCACCTGTAGGCCAGGACTTTGAGAGGTCAAGGCGGGAGGATCTCTTGAGCCCAGGAGTTCAAGACCAGCCTGGGCAACATAGTGAGACCTTGTCTGCACACACACACAAAAACTTACTAAGGATGGTGGCATGCACCTCTAGTCCAGCACTTTGTGAGGCTGAGGCAGGAGGATTTCTTGAGCCCAGGAGTTCGAGACCAGCCTGGACAACATAGCAAGACCTTGTCTCTACAAAAAAAAAAAAAAAAAATTACTAAGGATGGTGGCATGAACCTGTAGGCCAGGACTTTGGGAGGTCAAGGCAGGTGGACCTCTTGAGCCCAAGAGTTCGAGACCAGCCTGGACAACATAGTGAGATCTTATCTCTACAAAAAAAAAATGTGAAGGCACATGCCTGTGAGGTTTCTTGTGAGACTGAGGTGGGAGGATTGCCTGAGCCCAGGAGGTCGAGGCTGTGGTGAACCATGATTGTACCACTGCACTCCAGCCGGGTGAAAGAGTGAGACACCAGCTCAAAAAATTAAAAATAAAATAAATAAAATAAAAATTCTACCCTGTGAAAAAAGAAACCTAAATAAAACGTGAAGAAAAACAGCAAACTTGGAAAACGAATTTTCCTGTTTATAGTAGACAAAGGGCTAATATTATAACCTGGAGAGAGAGGGCCAGAGTTTATGCAAGAAGAGGGAGAGAAGAATCCATATTGTGAATAGTAGATTTCTTTTTATTTTATTTTATTTTTTTATTTTTTATTTTTTTTTGAGTTGGAGTCTCTCTGTCACCCAGACTGGAGTGCAGTGGCTGCTCCCAGCCACCGCAGCCTCGACCTGCTGGGCTCCGGCGATCCTTCCGCCTTAACCTTACAAGTAGCTGGAACTACAGGCACATGCTACCATGCCCGGCTAATTTTTTGATTTATTGTCGAGATGAGGTCTCGCCAAGTTGCCCAGGCAGGTCTCGAACCCGCAGGCTCAGGCAATCCACTCACCCCAGCCTCCCAAAGCGCGGGATTACAGGCTGAGCCACCGAGCCCGGCTAGATTTCTTTTTAAAAAAGGAAAAAACTATACTAAGACAATCAAACTGTTGGCTCTTTTAAAAAAATGTATTTTTACAGTTTTATTTTATAGTAAATGCATATGAAGATACATGGTAATACAAAAGAAAAGCACAGGACTGTGTAAAGCATTGAAAAAAATTGCCATCAAGATGTGTAGGAGACATTTTTGATTTGTTGTTGTTTTGTCTTTGTGTGTGTGTGTGTGTGTGTGTGTGTGTGTGTGTGTGTGTGTGCGTGTGCGTGTGTGTGTGCGCGTGTGTGTGTGTGTGTGCGCGCAAAATGGGTAAGAATACTTGAGGCCTCCAGAAAAGTTTGTCAAGACTGTCTTATCCTCTTGGGCAAATTTTTTCTTAGTAACTACACAAGGATCTGAGAGGATGTTCTCAGAGGTCTCTGAATTGTGCATAGAAAGTTTAGTTTAAGCCGGATTTGGTGGCTCAGCCTGTAATCCCGCGCTTTGGGAGGCTGAGGTGAGTGAGTTGCCTGAGACCACGGGTTCGAGACCCGCCTGGGCAACTTGACGAGACCTCATTTCTACAGTAAATCAAAAAATTAGCTGGCGTGGTAGTGCATGCCTGTAGTTCCAGCTACTTGGAAGGCTGAGGCGGAAAGATCGCCTGAGCCCAGTAGGTCTAGGCTGCGGTGGCAGGGAGCGTGCCACTGCACTCCCGTCTGGGTGACAAAGTGAGACTCCAACTCAAAAAAAAAAAAAAAAAAAAAGAAAGTTTAGTTTAAATACTTTAAAAGTTTTCTTTGTGACCTTGAAAAGGCATATTTGGGTTATCTAGTGATGATCTCCTGACTGTTAACTCACATTTGGCTTTTTCTAAAAAGAAAAATACTCTCTATTTAGCTGTAATTTACATATTACAAAATTCACCTATCGTAAATGCACATTTCGGTCAATTTACAGAGTTGTGCAGCCCTCACTGCAGTGCTGCTTGAGACATTTCCATCACCCAAAAGTTGCCTGGAGAAATGCCCAGCCAGCCCCCACCCCCGGCAACCAGTGCTCTGTCATCTGTCTCTATAAATGTGCCTTTTCTGGACATTTCATATTCAGGGATTCTAACAACCTGTGGTGTTCTCTCCACCCCCAGCTCCCCTCACTTGGCATGATCCTGAGATTTGTCACATGTTGCTTGAGTCCGTAGTTTCCTCCTCTGAATCGCGGATGGGTTCCCACTGCTTGGATTTTATGTGTTGTTTATCCGTTTACCTGTTGTCAGATATTGGATTTTCCTAGTCATATTCACTTTTGTGTTTATAGTTAAATTGATACCAAGTAGCAATCATGAAGCTAAAATTATGATACAGAATGTCCCATTCGTATTTCTCAGGGCTCATTTAATGTGGAAAGACTCCTTTATTTTTTTTTTCTTCTTTTTTTTAGTTGGAGTCTCACTCTGTTGCCCAGGCTGGAGTGCAGTGGCACGCTCACGGCCACTGAAGCCTCGACTTGCTGGGCTCAAGTGATCCTTTCACCTCGGCCTTCCACGTAACTGGAATTACAGGTGTGCGCTATCATGCCTGGCTAATTTTTTTTTTTTAATTCATCGTAAAGATGAGGTCTTGCCATGTTGCCCAGGCTGGTCTTGAATCCATGGGCTCAGGCAATCCTCTCTTCTTCACCCCCGAGAGTGTTGGGATTACAGGCATGAGCTCCTGGCAAGGCTCATTATTTCCTTCCTCCCTCCTTCCCTCCCTCCCTTCCTTCCTTCCCTTGTGCCTCAGCCTTCCAAGTAGATGGAACCACAGACGTGCACCACACTGCCCAGCTAATTTTTGACTTATTGTAGAGATGAGATCTTGCCAAGTTGCCTAGACTGGTCTTGAACCCTGGGCTCAGGCAATCCTCTCCCCTCTGTCTCTCAAAGTGCTGGGATTTCAAGGCATGAGCTACCAGGCCCAGCAAGACTCCTTTCAATATTCAAATTTGAGAAAGACCATTGAGGCATGGAAATTGTCTCTGCAGGGTCCTCGTGACTGAACTCACTCATTTTTCGATGTATTAGACATTGCAATATTTATATCTCTCTAAATGTATATGATTTGCTTAAATGCATAATGTATCTGGAAAAAAAAATCTGGTCTGCACCTAGTAGTTATACAGAACAACAGTTTGTTCCAGTAATCGATTCATATCGTTAGGTCCCTCCAGGAATATTTATTTCATATAGAAGTTCCTAGGGATGAGGGATTTGGGAATTAGTTCACATCCTCAGCAAATCTCATGGTAGTTGTACCTATCCTCCGACCTTCCCTAATTATTCAAAAGACTCTGTCTCATCTCGGCAGAAACTGACTTAAAGCCAAGCACAGTGGCTCATGCCTGTCATCCCAGCACTTTGGGAGGCCAGGGTGAGAGGATTGCCTGATCCCACAGGTTTGAGACCAGCCTGGGCAACATGGCAAGACCTCGTCTCTACAATAAATCAAAAAATTAGCTGGGTGTGGTGGTGCATGCCTGTAGTTCCAGCTACTTGGAAGGCTGAGGTGAAAGGATCACCTGAGCCCAGCATGTTGAGCTTGCGGTGGCGGTGAGGGTGCCCCTGCACTCCAGCCTGGGTGACAAGTATGAGACTCCGACTCAAAAAACAGAAAAAACCTGACTTTAGATAACTAAAGCAAGAAGCGGTGGCCAGGCATGGTGGCTCACGCCTGTAATCCCAGCACTTTGGGAGACCAGGGCGGGAGGATTGCTTGAGGCTAGGAGTTCAAGACCAGCCTGGGCAACATAGTGAGAACCCTGTCTCTACTAGAAATTAAAAAGTAAGAGGAGATTTTATTGGAATTATGGAATGACAATAATGGAAAACAGAAAGGAGAGTTGAACAACCAGGATCCAGGACAGCTCTGGGAGCCAAGTCATGAGAATTCACGGGTAGGGTCTCAGGGTGCTGCACAGAAATAACTCATCTCCTAAGACCTTCAGTTCTGCATGACTCCTGTCAGGGCCAGACCCCAGGCGGCTGAGTGTCTGTTCATCCCCAAGGGCTGGGCCTGGGAGCGACTCTCGGGACCCACCCTGAGGAAACATCCTGGTTGCCTAGACACTCCCATCTCTTATCTCCGGGACTGCCATTCCTTCTCATAGCTTCTTTGTTTTAAAAAGATTTTCTTTTTTTTTTTTGAGCCGGGTCTCACTCTGCCACCCAGGCTGGAGTATGGTGGCATGATCACAGCTCACTGCAGCCTCTACCTTCTGGACTCAGGCGATCCTTCTGCTTTAACCTCCTGAGTAGCTGGGACTTCAGGCATTCACCACCACACCCGGCTAACTTTCGATTTTTTTTTTTTGTAGAGATGAGGTCTCCCTAGTTGCCCAGGCTGGTCTCGAACCCCTGGCCTCAAGGATCCTCTTGCCTCTGCCTCCTAAAGTGCCAGAATTACAGGCGTGAGTCACGTATCTGGAAAGATTTTCCATTTAATCCATCTTGACCATCCGGCGACTTCCTCTGCCTTTGTTTGTAGCTTTCTTGAGATATATTCCACATACCACAGAATCCACACACAGTAGTTTTTAGCATATTGACAGAGTTGTGTAACTATCGCCACAATCTAATTTTAGAACATTTTCCACACCCTGTAAAGAAACTCTTTGCCCCCTAGTGGTTGCCCCATTCCTGCTGTCCTTATAGCCCACCCTGCCCTACCCAAACCCAAGCTCACTGATCTACTTTTTGTCCCCATGGGTTAATCCTTTCTGGGCCTCTCACATAAGCAGAATCATATGGTGGGTGGTCTCTTGCGACTGGTTTTACTCACTAAGTGTGTGTGTCTCCTGGTCCATCCATGTTGTAGCATGAATCAGTACTTCACTCTTTTTCATGGTTGAATAATATTCCATTGTATGGATATACCACATTTTGTTTATCCTTTTATGAACAGACAGACATTTGGGTTGTTCCTCTTTTTTTTTTTTTGCTATTATGAATGGTGCTGCTCTGAACATTTGTAAACAGGTTTTGGTGTGAACATGTGTTTTCAATTCTCTTGAGTTTGTTCCGAGGAGTAGCATTACTGAGGCATTTGGTAACTCTGTTTAACATTTTGAGGAATTGCCGAACTGTTTTCCAAAATGACTACACTATTTTTTGTTTCCACCAGTGATCTATGAGGGTGCTAATTTCTCCATATCCTCACCAACATTTGTTAGTATTTACTCCCCAATTTTAGTCATCCTAGTGAGTGAGAAGTGGTATCTCATTGTGTCTTTGATTTGCGCATCCTTGATGGTTAGTGGCATTCAACACCTTTTCACATGCTTGTTGGCCATTTGTGTATCTTCTTTGAAAAAATATCGATTCAAATTCTTTGCCCGTATTAAAATTGAGTTGTTTTTACTGTTGAGTTGTAAGAGTTCTTAGCATCTTCTAGATACAAATCCATGGTGAGATATATGACTGACAAATATTTTTTCTCCTTCTCTGGGTTGTCTTTTCACTTTCTTGGTAGTATCTTTTGAGAAGTTCAACTTACTGGTGTTTTCTTTGGTCGTTGTGGTTTTGGTGTCCTGTCTAAGTAATGATTGCCTCACCCTAGGTCATAAATATTTGCTTGTATGTTTTCTTCAAGGAGTTTTATGGTTTAATCCCTTATATTTATTTTATGCTGGTTTTTGTGTGAGGTAGAGGTCGTGTTCATTTTCTGGCATGTGGCCATGAAGTTGTGTAGCACCATTTGCTGAAAAGGTGATTCCCTCCCCCACTGAATTGCCTTGATGATTCTGTTGAAAGTCAATTAACTGTAAATGTGAAGGTTTATGTCTGGACCCTCAGTTCTACTCCGTTGATGTATTTGTATATTCTTATCCTAGTACCACACTGTCTTGATTACTGTAGCTTTGTGGTAAGTTTTGAAGTGTGAATTCTCAAATTTTGTTTTGTTTTTTTTTTAATTTTTTTGGTCCTTGTGAATTTCTTACATTTCCATATGAATTTTAGAGTCCATCTCTTAATTTTTTCAAAAAGTCAAACCAGCTGAGACTATAGTTGTTCTTGTGGGGTTTTTTTTTTTGAGTTGGAGTTTCACTCTGTCACCCAGACTGGAGTGCAGTGGCCGCTCCCGGCCACCGCAGCCTCGCCTGCTGGACTCCGGCTATCCTTCCCCCTCAGCCTTTCAAGTAGCCGGAATTACAGGCACGTTGCTACCACGCCCGGCTAATTTTTTTTTGATTTATTATAGAGACGGGGTCTTGCCAAGTTGTCCAGGCAGGTCTTGAACCCACGGGCTCAGGCAGTCCACTCACTCAGCCTCCCAGTTTGTGGTGTTTTAATGAGTCGGAGTCTCACTCTTTCACCCAAGCTGGAGTGCAATGGTGTCATCATGGCTACTGCAGCCTTGACCTACTGGTCTCAGACTGATCTTTCTGCCTCAGCCTTCCAAATAGCTGTGACGATAGGTGTGCACCACTACATCCAGTTTTTTTTATTTTGAGTAGAGAAGAGGTCTCGCTATGTTGCCCAGGACAGGTCTCGAACTCCTGGACTCAGGCCGTCCTCTCGCCTCGGCCTCCCTAAGTGCTGGGATTACAAGCATGAGCCACCATGCCTGACTTCCAGTTGAGATTTTGATAGAGATTGCACTGAATCTGTAGGTCAACTTAGAGACCACTGCTTCTGTAACAATGTTCCCTTGTTTGATCTGTGACCCTGTGATGTCTTCCCATTTTTTTAGGTCTTCTTTAATATTTTTCAGCAATATTTTATAGTTGTTAGTGTCTAAGTGTTGAATTTCTTGTGTTAAGGTTTTCCCTGCATACTTTATCGGTTCTGCTTGTAAAGGAATGTTTATCCGTACTGTTGTAAATGGAATGGTTGTCTTAATTTTCTTTTTCAGTTGTTCATGGTCAGCATATAGAAATCAAATTGATTCTTGTATCTCGTCTCCTGCCACCTTGCCTAACTCGTTCTGCTTCTTGTGACTGCATATCTTTACAATAAGAGTCTTTTTTTTTTTTTTTGGAGTTGGAGTCTCACTCTGTCGCCCAGACTGGAGTGCAGTG
>NW_007251504.1:141539-151235 GCF_000164805.1 Carlito syrichta
GAACTACAGGCATGTGCTACCACGCCCAGCTGATTTTTTGATTTATTGTAGAGATGAGGTCTCTCCAAGTTGCCCAGGCAGGTCTCGTACCCGCGGGCTCAGGCTACAATAAGAGTCTTAATGTGGGGGTGGGAATGGTGACTTATGCCTGTAACTCAACACTTTGGGAAGTGAAGGTGGGTGGATGGCTTGAGCCCAGGAGTTATGAGCCTGGGCAACATAGTGAGGCCTCATATCTACAAAAAAGAAAAAGAAAGAAAGAAGAAAAAAATAGTCAGTGTGGTGGTACACACGTGTAGTCCCAGCTGCTTGGAAGGCTGAGGTGGAAAGATTGCCTGAACCCAGAAGTACAAGGCTGTGGTGATCGTGCCACTGCACTTCATCCTGGGTGACGAAGTAAGACCCCAGCTCAAAAACAAAAACCTGATTGAGATGGTAGCCACATCTACGAAATATCTTCCTAGTAACAGCTAGGCTGGCGTGCGATTAAGTTCCTGAATGCTGCAGCCTAGCTGAGTTGACACACATTAAACTAATCATCCGAGTGTCAGTGTCTGTAGGGAAGCATGTGTGTCTTCTGTTTCTCTTTTCATTACTCCAGATGGTCCAGTGTACTGCCACATAATCAACTGATGTTCTATAAATGCTGGACTGAATGGTTGAATGCCTTGAACCACCAAGGGCAAGTCCAAAGTCCAACTTGACGACTTTAGATTTATAATTTTGGCAGGATTATTTCTGCTTAGCAGGCAGGTGTTTTGTTGTTGTTTGTTTGTTTGTTTGTTTCAGTTGGAGTCTCATTCCGACGCCCAGGCTGGAGTGTAATGGCATGCTCATGGCCACTCCTCTGTCTGTCCGCTGAGCTCAGACGATCCTTCCACTTCAGCCTTCCAAGTAGCCAGAACTACAGGCGCACACTACCATGCCCGGCTAATTTTTTATTTATTGTAGAGATGAGGTCTCGCCAAGTTGCCCAGGCTGGTCTTGAACCTATGGGCTCAAGCAGTCTCCTCATCTCGGCCTCCCAAAGTGCTAGGATAACAGGCTTGAGCAACTGCGCACGACCAGCAGGTATTTTCTTTACTGACAGATATTATTAGCAGAAAATTGTTTCCCCTCATCTCTCTGGCAGCCCAATTATTTAAAGTAAATATGCCCATGCCTTCTGTTCTGGGTTTCCTCCTACCTCGAGGTCACTGATCTATAAACTTCTGCTTTATTTTCTTTAGCAGACTATCCTTCCAAGTCTACTTAGTTATTAGTAAATTTGGCATACATCAGTAACACAGATAGTTCCATTTTTTTTCCACCTTGTACTGACCCATTTTGATCTTGGAAGAATTGGGTTGTCTCTGCCTCCATGAGCCTCTCTCCAGGTACAGCAATGCTAGATATTTTGAAACACATTAAAATTGTGGTACTTGGTCAGGCGCAGTGGCCCACCCCTGTAATCCCAGCACTTTGGGATGCTGAGGCAGGAGGATTGTTTGAGTTCAAGACTAGCCTGGGCAACATAGCAAGACCAAGTTTCTACAAAAAATAAAAAATTTAGCTGGGTGTGGTGGCACACGCCTGTAGTCCCAGCTACTCGGAAGGCTAAGGAGAGAGGATCGTTTGAGCCCAGAAGATTGAGGCAGTGGTGGGCCATGATCATGCCACTGCACTCCAGCCTGGACAACAGAGTGAGACCCTGACTCAAAATAAAGACAGTAAAAAGAGAAAATTCTCAGTAATGCTAAGGTGTCCTCAGGACAGTGTTCTGAACCTTGGCTTCTGGGCTTCTTCCAACTTCTGCTTACCTGCAGCCCCGTCTAGGCCCGTCCGAGTCTCTCTGTGATTTTTGCTGTATTGGGGAGTCTGTGTGCCATCCCTCTTGGGGTGATGGTGTTTGGTCTAGACGGCTGCGCCCTCAGCAAATCCCTCTGAAAAGACTTTGCTGGATTTGGCTGCTGGGGCCCTACAGCTGCTAAATTAGTGTCCACTCTCACATTCCTGGCCCCAGGTCACTCCACCCCTGGCTCAGCCCCTGAGAGACGCTCACATTGCTCACTCTCCAGTTGTCACACTCTCCGTGAATGTTTGACCACCATCGCAGGTGCTAGGGTAGTTGAGCATCTACCCAGTGCTCTGCTGTTCTGAGTGGTGCTACATGTTTTAAACAAAGCCTGCCCACTTGGTCTCGTCCCATTCTGGCTTCCTCTCTCGGAGGAAATGTCTTTCTTTTGTTTGTTTGTTTTTTGAGTCAGAGTCTCACTCTGTTGCCCAGTCTGGAGTGCAGTGGCATGCTCACGGCCACCGCAGCCTTGACCTGCTGGGCTCAGGCCATCCTTCCTCCTCACCCTCCCAAGTAGCTTGAACCACAGGCACACACCACCATACCTGGCTAATTTTTTTGATTTACTATAGAGATGAGGTCTTGCCAAGTTGCCCAGGTTGGTCTCAAACCCCTGGCCTCAGGCAATCCTCTTGCCTCCGCCTCCCAAAGTATTGGGATAACAGGCGTGAGCCACTGTGTCTGGCTGGAAGTGCTTTTCAATAACTCCAGACTACTGGCTTCTAATTTTAGGGGTCACTGAGGCAGGGCTGGGACAGGAAGCAGGCCCTTCTCCATTGGTTTTCCCGAGTCATTTTACTCTGGAGGCCTGTCAGGGTTTCTGTTTCCTCCACCTGTGTGATGTGCTGAGGCTTAAAACGATGCTAGGGAGACAGTGGCCAACGTGCAGATAGAAATTTTGGAGCCTGCTTGACCCAAAATTGACCTGCTTGTGGGAACTTACAGGAATGACACTGGAGAAGGCGAGATGGGGGATATTATACATTGACCCATTTCCATTTCTATTTATTTATTTGTTTATTTATTTAAGAGATAGGGACTTGCTCTGTTGCCCAGGCTGGAGTACAGTGGCACAATTGTAGCTCACTGCAGCCTCCAACTTCTGACCTCAAAGGATCCTCCTACCTTAGCCTCCTGAGTAACTGGGACTGTAGATGCTTGCCACCACACCCAGCAAATTTTTTATTTTTTGTAGAGGTGAGGGCATCTGGCTATGTTGCCCAGGCTGGACTTGAACTCCTGGCCTCAAGCAATCTTCCCGCCTTGGCATCTCAAGTTCTGGGATTACAGCATGAGCCACTTCACTCGCCTATTTTCTTTTATTTGTAATGATCCTAATAACACAGGAATGTGTATTGATCACCGACTATTTGCCAGGCACTGATCTGAGCACTTTACTTGCATGGACCTCATTTAATCCTCATGGGCCAACAGCCTTGCGAGGTGTAAGCATTGTCTCACTCGCTGTCCCTATTTCAGAGTCCAGGAAACGGGAAGGGTGAGTAACTTGTCAGGTCGCAGAGCTAGGGAAGCCAGCCCTAGATGGAGCCTGCACTCTGCCTCCACGCCATTCTGCAGGGAGCAATGGCAAAACGAAAACCAAGCAAAACAAAATGAAGCATGTAACTCCTGCCCTGCCCCAACTGAAAGCCTCCCTCCTTCTGGCATGCGGAGGACTTTGCCCCAACATTTTTTTTTTAAGAGTTGGAGTCTCACTCTGTCGCCCAGACTGGAGCGTGGTGGCCGCTTTCGGCCACCGCAGCCTCGACCTGCTGGGCTCTGGTGATCCTTCTGCTCAGCCTTCCAAGTAGCTGGGACTACAGGTGCGCGCTACCATGCCCAGCTAATTTTTTGATTTATTGTAGAGATGAGGTCTTGCCAAGTTGCTCAGGTGGGCTCAGGCAATTAACTCACCTCAGCCTCCCAAAGGCGCCGGTTTACAGGCTGAGCCACCGAGCCCGGCGAGGACTGCATTTCTAAGAGGCAGTGCTTTATGGTGGTAAAAACGTGGAATTTAAGGTGAGGCACCCCGTCGCCCGGGCTGGAGTACAGTGGCACGCTCACAGCCACCGCAGTGTAGACCTGCTGGGCTCAGGCGATCCTTCTGCTTCAGTCTTCCAAGTAGCTGGAACTACAAATGCGTGGATCTGGTCTCCATTTTTTTTTTTTTTTTTTTGAGTTGGAGTCTCACTCTGTCACCCAGACTGGAGTGCAGTGGCCGCTCCTGGCCACCGCAGCCTCGACCTGCTGGGCTCCGGCGATCCTTCCGCCTCAGCCTTCCGAGTAGCCGGAATTACAGGCATGAGCTACCGTGCCCGGCTGATTTTTTGATTTATTATAGAGATGAGGTCTCGCCTGCCCAGGTGGGTCTCGAACCTGTAGGCTCAGGCAACCGGCCTCCATTTTTTAACGGCACAGGTTAAGGGGTCAACGTCTTTCATAAAGCCTTTCCTTAGGTGGACTCTGCCCTTTTCCCCGCAAACTGCGAGCTTCCTTCTGGGCGACAACAGCCTGTGCTCTTTTATTTTGGCATCCGGGATGCTTTCCCGCAGTTCTTTGTCCCCAGACTGCAGTGTATGTCACGGGGCCTTCCTGAGACAAGTGCAGACACACAGGGCAAGCATTTAGACGTGGCATTCTCACAGTCATTTGATGGTCATCTGAGGTTTTTGGAATCAAATACCAACTGGAGGTGACAGCTTTGTCTTCACTTGTGTGTCATTTTCCTAGCTCTTAAAAACATTCTGCTGGGCGTGGTGGCTCACGCCTGCCATCCCAGCACTTTGGGAGGCGGAGGCGGGAGGATTGCTTGAGCCCGCGGGTCCGAGACCAGCCTGGGCAACATGGCGAGACCTCGTCTCTATAGTAAACAAAAAAATCAGCCAGGCGTGGTGGCGTACGCCTATAGTTCCAGCTTCTTGGAAGACTGAGATGGAAGGATGGCCGGAGCCCAGCAGGTCAACGCTGCTTTGGCTGTGAGCGTGACACTGCACTCCAGCCTCGGCAACAGAGTGAGTCTCCGACTCAAAAAAAAATGTGAAAGTCTGCGTCTGTGAAAAACTCTAAATTTAAAAACAGAATCCTTTCCCAGATGGTTTGAGCCGCGTCTGTATTAATTTTCTCTGTGCCAGCCCATACACCCCTAAGGGCACAGCGGCCACTGCACTCCAGTCTGGGCGACCGAGTGAGACTCCAACTCAAAAAAAAAAAAAAAAAAAAAAAATCAGGCATGAGTAAAAAAATTCACAGTGGGGCTGAAGGAACGTAGCCTGGAACCATGACAAGGCAACTCTCAGGGAATTGTTTTCCCACCCATCACATGTCCCTTTCAAAAGCCTGAATCCTCTCTGTTTTCTGCCCAGTCATTGGTACTTTATCACCCATCATGGCTCTGCCTTTCATACTAAAGCCCTGAGGGTGGCCGATCCCAGCTCTTCCTAACTTTCCGATCCCAATGCCCCATCGAAGAGGGTACAGCAGGGACGCAAGGTGGTGCTTGGTGTGAAGTGAACATGTGAATGGATTCCTGCGGTCTCCCGACCCCATCTGTGTTTGGTGACCTTGCTGGACTGTCACCTCCCAGCTCAAGGAAGTATTTTAAAACGACTTTAGAAGAGTGACCTCTGTGGCTTCCCTCTATATAATACAACTTGACATTGTTAAAATAAGAATTCTTAGCATGCGTTCAGGCAGTACACAATTTTTCCCCACTTGAACACAGTGGGATTTGCATTCTTTTGTTTATTACCTGTCCCCCCTGAGATGAGCCCCGGGTCATGTTGCCGCTAGCGCCGTGGCCACTGATCTGCCGTCCAGGCCGGCCCTCATCCCAAGGTTTGGATTTTGACATTGAGGGTCTCTCCTCTTCCCAAAGATGGTAACTAAAGGAAAACTTCACAAGTTTCTAAGAAACATTCCCTCTGACTCACTGACCATATGTTTTTTCCTTTACTTTTCTCTTCTTAATGCATTCTCTGTTCAGCAGCTTTGCATAATTAGGACTTTGAAAACCCCCAGAAGAGCCCTATGTTCTAATTTACATCTGAATTCTAGATTCCAACAAAGCATGTAACCTTTCTCCGAGGGCGCTATGATTGTGTTTGGGTATTGCCTCTTAGCTTTCTCTGGCTGTCAGAAAACTGTTTCTTAAATGTTTTAGTTCCTTGCCATCTCAAGTTCTGCTTCCTCTTATGTATTTGTGAGAAACCTCCACCGTGAAATAATTTAGATATTTGAAATGTGAATAACGGACGTGGAATCAAACATATATACTTACACAAATTGTAGTAAATGGGAAATACAAAAGTTGCAGGCATTCAGAAGCGAGTCTTGAGATATTCAACACCAAGAGCTGGTTCCATAAACAAAGTGAAAAAGCACCGACCAGTTTGGGTGTTTTGATTGTCAATGTCTTGCTTCTTCCAGTGCAGATTTATGTTTTTGAAAAGAGGTGGGCAGGGCTGACTGCCCTCTGAATACTTTACTTTCAGGGAACCAGGAAACATAAAAATATAAATAGTATTTCTAATGGACTGCCAAATGTTATAATCCAAATAAAAGCATTTCCAGAGGAATCAGAAGAATGGGAGCATTCTGTGTGTCTGGAAGATAATTCAAAGAAAAAGCCAGTCTGTGCAGATTGCGTTCATAGAGAAATAAACTGTGTGAGGGGAAAAACAGCTAATGAAGAGGAGACAAGAGAGAACAAAAGCAAAGCAGTGATCACATTTTGTGGATTTTTAGCCGTGGACACTGAGCGACCATAGCAACCGTCTCCAAGGAGACCTGTGGAAATGTGACAGCGTGGGGGTCACACGGGCCTCAGAGAAGCTCCATATTGATGAACAATTTCTAGACGCCTCTCTCACTCCACCTTCCACATCTCTGTCTTTTAAACAGCGTTTATTCAGAGGTTAAAAAAAACCCAAAAAAACAAATGTGACTTACCCCAAGAGAAAAAGTAACTCTCAGAGTAGAAACTGCTCAAAACGTTGTGAGCCGCCACCTTTCAGGAACCCTCAGAAGCGATTCAGAAACGTGGGCAGTGGTGGCGTGGGGTCCCAAGGATTCATTGCAAGCCTTGCTCACAGGCGGTAGTCGGTGGTAGTTGTTCTTGTTTTTTGAGCTGGGGTCCCACTCTGTTGCCCAGGCTGGAGTGCAGTGGCACCATCATGGCTCACCGTGGGCCCAGGTGATGTTTCCACCTCAGCCTCCTGAGTAGCTGGGACTACAAGTGTGACATACCCGGCTAATTTCTTTCTTCTCTTTACTTTTCTTTTCTTTTTCTTTCTTTCTTTCTTTCTCTTTCTTTCTCCCTCCCTCCCTCTCTCCCCCTTCTTTCCTTTCTCTCTCTCTCTTTCTTTTTTGTAGAAACAAGGGTCTTACTATGTTGTCCAGGCTGGTCTCAAACTCCTGGCCTCAAGCGATCCTCCTGCCTCAGCCTCCCAAAGTGCTGGGAGTACAGGTATGCCATTATTAGTAATCTGGGTAGTAATCTGATAGTAATCTGAGTAATCTACACAGAGCTGGAACAGACTCCCAGAAGGAGCTGGAGCACTAAGAGAGTGTGGCTCCTGGAGAAGACCGGATGCCTGCGTTTTTGGCTGGAGTCCAGGGTGGACACGTAGGCCAGTTCTGAAAGTTTTGTTTTATTATTGTGAGAGTGCTGGGAGCAATGTGAGCGACATCATGGCAGAGTTTGGTCCTTTGGAGGCATAGGTGTGGCTACCATCATTTCTGGAAGGGACTATGTGGATTCAAAGCAATGAAGCCTCTGGGTTTTGCTACTATAAAGGAAGGTGGTATCTTGGCTGCGAAGGATGTCACTTCTGTGTTTTGTTTTTTGAGTCAGTGTCTTTTTAAAAAAAATGTTGATACAGTTTATTGGTTTTCTTTTTTGAAATATATTTTATTTTAAAGATGTAGGGTACAATTCAGGATTAGGTATACATGTGGACATTGTACAGGTAATGTTTGGGCCTCCCTTGGGTTCCCAATTTGCCTGGTTTGAGATCAGGTACCCTTATGGATGCTGTGTCTCCACCCCCACCCTGGCAGTATCTCGCTACTGTCAATCCCTTTCTTATAGTAATAGAGTAAATGTTCAGGGTCTGCTTATGAGTGAGAACATGGGGTACTCTGTCCTTTGTTTCTGTGATAGATCATGATAGAGTATGATTGACTCTAAACCCATCTAAGTTGCTGCGAAGTTCAGATGTTTGTCCTTCTTTATAGCTGCGTAATATTTCATTGTGTATATGTATTACTTTTTTTATCCAGTCCAGTTTTGATGGACAGCATGGTTGGTTCCATGTTTTTGCTATCATGAATAGTGCTGCAATAAACATGCATGTGCAGGTATCTTTTTTGTAGAATAATTTGAGTTCCTCTGGGTATATTCCCAATAGGGGGATTGCTGGGTCATATGGAAGGTCAATTTCTAGTTCTTTCAGAAATCACCACACTGTTTTCTATAAAGGCTAAACTAGTTTGCGTTCCCACCAGCAGTGTAGAAGCGTTCCTTTTCCCCGCATCCTCACCAGCATCTGTTGTTGATTGTTTTATTAATGATAAGTCATTCTTCCTGGAGTTAGGTGGTATCTCAGTTTAGTTTTGATTTGCATTTCTCTGATGAGGACTGAGGTTGAGCACTTTTTCATGTGTGTGTTGGCTGTCTGTATCTCTTCTTTTGAGATGTGTTCGTGTCTGAGTCAGGGTCTGTCACCCAAACTGGAGTGCAGTGGCACAATCATGGCTCACTGCAACCTCCAACTCCTGGGCTTAGGCTATCCTTCTCTGTCAGCCTCCAGAGTAGCAGGGACTATAGGCACCCGCCACCATGCCCAGCTAATTTTTTGACTTTTCATAGAGAGGAGGACTCACTACATTGCCCAAGTTGACCTCAAACTCCCTCAAGTGATCCTCCTCTCGCTTTGGCCTCCCAAAGTGCTGGGATGACAGGCATGAGCAACCATGCATGACCTTGTTTTATTTTGAAAGGATGTATCCCAGCCGCTGGTGCAGGTCTGCTCACAAGAATCGCCAGTTACTATCTGAATATGGTCTCCATTCCAGATCTCATGCCCAACGTTGAAAACAGCTTGTGGTAGACACTCTTTCTGGAATCCCAGACTCCCTGAGAGGAATCATGGGATGACACACCCATGTGGTGCATCGTGCCCTCAGGAGCCCTCACTAATGGCAGGGGCTGCTTTTACTGTTTAACTCGCTGGATTCCTGAGCTGGTGGCTGGCACAGACAAGAGAGCTTATGGTGCCATCCTCCCTGGAAGTCTGGTGGTTACGAGAGTTCCCCGGCCTTGACTTTAGTTCGGCCAAACTGTAAAAATAATCACAGGGTTCCAGATTGGTTTATATGCCAACTGGCGTGCGGAGGAAGTCAGTCATAGAAAAACTGCTTGAAGAATTCACGTTGCTCAGAGCCACCATTTCTGAGTAATAAAAGGGTGTCTTCTGTGGGGAAATCATGCTTCTATCACACAGTAGCCCTGTGGGCTGGACCAAGTGCTAAATTCTTTCTTGAATCATCACAACCACCCATTCCCCCGTTTTCCAGATGAGAAAACTGAGAACCAGTGAAGTTCTTATGTTTTTGAGTCGGAGTCTCACATCGTCACCCAGGCTGGAGGGTAGTGGCATGTTCAAGGCCACTGCGGCCTCGACCTGCTGGGCTCCAGCGATCCTTCCACCTCAGCTTTTCAAGTAGCCGGAACTACAGGCACACGCCACCACACCAGGCTAATTTTTTGATTTATTGTAGAGGCGAGGTCTCGTCAAGTTGCCCAGGCTGGTCTCGAACCCCTGGGCTCAGGCAATCCTCTCGCCTCAGCTGGGATGACAGGT